>NC_091230.1:11379794-11585184 GCF_040958095.1 Procambarus clarkii | reverse complement strand
ATGACCCTTCGCCTCTCACAGTAATTGGCATTATTTCGGTAAAAAAAAGTAAAAATTTCAAAAAGCTAATACGTGCAGAGATCCACAATTTTGCTCCAAAATTCGGCTCAAGCGTCGAATTTGTTATGTTTGCGATATTTTGAAAACAGCATGGCGGGGTTTGGGCAAAATGTGATCTATCGCCGCTTTCAGTAATTGACATATTTTTGGTATAAACTATCGTAATTTTAAACTGCGAATATGTGCAGAGAGCCAGAATTTGGCTCCAAAATATGGCTGAAGGGTCGAATTTGGGATGTTTGGGATATTTTGAAAACTGCAGGGAGGACTTGGGCAAAATACGATCCACCGCCGCACTCAGTAATTGGCATATTTTTGGTATAAAATGTCCCAATTTCCAACTGCGAATACGTGCAGAAAGAGAGAGAATTTGGCTCAAAAATATAGCTCATGGGTCGAATTTGGGATGTTTGGGATATTTTGAAAACTGCAGGGGGGTTTTGGCAAAATGTGACCCATCGTCGCTCTCAGTAATTGGCATATTTTCGTAGAAAATGAAATAATTTCAAACTGCGAATACGTGCAGAGAGCCCGAATTTGGCTCCAAAATATGGCTCAAGCGTCGAATTTTGGATGTTTTGGATATTTTGAAAACTGCAGGGAAGATTTGGACAAAATGTGATCCATCGCCGCTTTCAGTAATTTTCATGTTTGCGTTATAAAAGTCGTAATTTCAAACTGCGAATACGCGCAGAGAGCCAGATTTTGGCTCCAAAATATTGCTCAAAGGTCAAATTTTTGATGTTTGGGATATTTTGCAAACTGCCGGGGGGTTTGGGCAAAATGTGACCCATCGCTGCTTTCAATAATTAGCATATTTTCAAGCGTCAAATTTGGGATGTTTAGGATAAAAAGTCGTAATTTCAAACAACGAATACGTGCAGAGAGGAAGAATTTGGCTCCAAAATAATTCTCAAGGGTCGAATTTTGGATGTTTGGGATATTTTGAAAACTGCAGGGAGGTTTTGGGCAAAATGTGATCTATCGCCACTTGCAGTAATTGGAATATTTTTGGTATAAAATCTCGTAATTTCAAACTGCGAATACATGCAGAGAGCCAGAATTTGGCTCCAAAATATGGCTAAAGCGTCGAATTTGGGATGTTTTGGATATTTTGAAAACTGCAAGAAGGGATGGGCAAAATGTGATCCATCGTTGCTCTCAGTAATTGGCATATTTTCGGTATAAAATGTCATAATTTAAACTGCGAATACGTGCAGAGAGCCAGAATTTGCCTCTAAAATATGGCTCAAGGGTGGAATTTGGGATGTTTGGGATATTTTGAAAACTACAGAGGGTTTTGGGCAAAATATGACCTTTCGCTGCTTTCGCTGGCATATAGTCATCATCACTATTACTCTCCTAATATAGTCATCATCGCTATTACACTCCCAACATTGTCATCATCACTATTACTCTCCCAACATAGTCCTCATGACTATTACTCTCCCAACATAGTCATCATGACTATTACTCTCCCAACATAGTCATAATGACTATTACACTCCCAACATAGTCATCATGACTATTACACTCTAAACATAGTCATTGTTACGGCCCTCTCGGGACGCAACAGGGTTCTCACTCTGATGTAGTTAGAGGAAGATATATATCCGGCCCCAAGCCAGTAGAGGCTATCAAGGGATGCGATCCGTGACGCAAGTAACTTAAAGGGAGTAGGGAAAGAAAGGTAAGAACTTAATATAATATAATATAACCTTCACCATTTAAATATATAAAAGTAAAACGTACACAAGGGGGAGGGGTATTAACACTTTACAAAGGGGGTCAACACTGTAGTCTTCTGCTGGAGACTATGGATCCTTGAAGCTAGGTGCTGAGTCCGCGGTGCATTCTTCGTGGCCTCAAGACGTGTCCTCTGAGAACGCCGAGCCTACCCTGGCCACAGGTCAGCCACAACACAGGTCCACTGGGGGCACCGTCGTGGAGGCCGTCAACCACACGTCCAGCAGGTCTGCTGGCAGGTACTGAGCCACCAAGGCTGGTACGGCCACTCCACGAACGATAAAAGGGGTACGCCCTAGACAGGAGTCTCGTGTGATATCACCAATCACCCTCCTGTCCTCAATACCCCAGTGGATTATCGTCTCCAACCGTCGGTCCCGGGTAAATCCTTCCACTGCCACTCCACTGGCAGGCTTAACACACCACAGTGTTCTTCCGGGGGGACGACGTCACAACAGCTGCAGCAAACTTCACTGTATGGAGACTGGCTGCCTCGGGTAGACTGCCTACACCTTCAACACAGTGGTCCCAGGTTGGCTCTGTAAGCAGACACGTCATTAATAACCGGGATACTAATACACCACACTCACAGGCTCAGATACAAACGCCCGACATATCCACTCCCTAGATGGCGCTGTCGTCGGAGCACCACCTCACCAGAGGTCAGGAGCGGCGGTGTTGAGCGCTGAACCAGACTGGAAACTGGTCCTCGAGGCCAGTACACGCTGTCCTCACTAGGTGTCGTCGTTCGTTTGGCGGGGGTTTCGGAAGCTGACCCACAGAAGGCGTGTTTGTCACTGCTCCAGGCTCGGACGTTGGATCCGGGTTCGTAACAGTCATCATGACAATTACACTCCCAACATAGTCATTATTACTATTACACTCCGAACATCGTCATCTTGACTATAAAACCTCAACATAGTCATCATGACTATTACTCTCCCAACATAGTCATCATGGCTGTTACACTTCCAACATAGTCATCATGACTATTACTATCCCAACATAGTCTTCATGACTATTACTCTCCCAACTAAGTCATCATGACTATTACACTCCCAACATAATCATCATGACTATTACACTACCAACATAGTCATCATGACTACTACACTCCCAAAATAGTCATCATGACTATTACTCTCCCAACATAGTCATCATGACTATTACACTCCCAACATAGTCATCATGACTATTACACCTCCAAAATCTTCATCGTGATTATTACACTCCCAACATCGTCATCATCAGTATAAAACCTCAAAATAGCTATCATGTCAATTACACTCCCAATATCTTCATTATGACTATAAAACCTCAACATAGCCATCATGACAATTACACTCCCAACATAGTCATCATAACTATTACTCACCCAATATAGTCATCATGACTATTACACACCTAGCATAGTCATCATGACTATTACTCTCCCAACATCATGACTATTACTCTTCCAACATCGTCATCATGACCATAAGGCTCCCAACATTGTCATCATGACCATAACACTCCCAACATAGTCATCATGACCATAACACTCTCAACATAGTCATCATGACTATTACTCTTCCAACATTTTGACTATTACACATCCAACATAGTCATCATGACTATAACACTCTCAACAGTCATCATGGCTATTACACTGCCAATATAGTCATCATGACAATTACACTGTCAAAATAGTCGTCATGATTATTACACTACCAACATAATCATCATGACTATTACACTCCCAACATAGTCACCATGACTATTACACTCCCAACATAGTCATCATGACTATTACACCCCAACATCTTCATCATGACTATAACACTCTCAACAGTCATCATGGCTATTACACTGCCAATATAGTCATCATGACAATTACACTGTCAAAATAGTCGTCATGATTATTACACTACCAACATAATCATCATGACTATTACACTCCCAACATAGTCACCATGACTATTACACTCCCAACATAGTCATCATGACTATTACACCCCAACATCTTCATCGTGACTATTACACTCCTATCATAGTCATCATGACTGTTACTCTCCCAACATCGTCATCGTGACTATTACACTCCCAACATCGTCATCATAACTATAAAACCTCAACATAGCTATCATGACAATTGCACTCCCAACATAGTCATCATGACAATAAAACCTCAACATAGTCATCATGACAATTACACTCCCTATATAGTCATCATGACTATTGCTCTCCAGACATCGTCATCATTACTATAAAACCTCAACATTGTCATCATGACAATTACACTCCCAACATAGTCATCATGACTATTACTCTCCCAACATAGTCATCATGACTATTTCACTCCCAACATAGTCATCATGACTATTACACTTCCATTATAGTCATCATGACTATTACTCTCCAAACATCGTCATCATGACTATTACTCTCCCAACATCATGACTATTTCTCTCCCAACATCATGACTATTACTCTCCTAACATCAAGACTATTACTCTCCCAACATCAAGACTATTACTCTCCCAACATCATGACTATTACTCTCACAACATCATGACTATTACTCTCTCAACATCATGACTATTACACTCCCAACATCGTCATCATGACTATGAAACCTCAACATAATCATCATGACTATGACTCTCACAACATAGTCATCATGACTTTTACACTCCCAACATAGTCATCATGACTATTACTCTCCCAACATAGTCATTATGACAATTACACTCCCAACATAGACAGCATGACTATTACACTCCCAACATTGTCATCATGACTATTACACTCCCAACATTGTCATCATGACTATTACTCTCCCTATATAGTCATCATGACTATTACACTCCCAACATAGTCATCATGACTGTTACACTCCGAACATTGTCATCACGACTATTACACTCCCAACATAGTCATCATGACAATTTCACTCCCAATATAGTCATCATGACTATTACACTCCCAACATCGTCATCATGACTATAAAACCTCAACATAGTCATCATGACTATTACTCTCCCAACATAGTCATCATGATTATTACACTCCCAACATAGTCACAATGACTATTATACTCCAAACATAGTCATCGTGACTATTACACTCCCAACATAGTCATCATGACTATTACACCCCCAACATCTTCATCGTGACTATTACACTCCCAACATCGTCATCATGACTATAAAACCTCAACATAGCCATCATGACAATTACACTCCCAACATAGTCATCATTACTATAAAACCTCAAAATGGTCATCATGACAATTACACTACTAACATAGACAGCATGACTATTACACTCCCAACATTGTCATCATGACTATTACTCTCCCAACATAGTCATCATGACAATTACACTCCCAACATAGACAGCATGACAATTACACTTTCAACATTGTCATCATGACTATTGCACTCCCAACATTGTCATCATGACTATTACTCTCCCAATATAGTCATCATGACTATTACACTCCCAACATAGTCATAATGACTATTACACTCCGAACATTGTCATCACGACTATTACACTCCCAACATAGTCATCATGACAACTTCACTCCCAATATAGTCATCATGACTATTACACTCCCAACATCGTCATCATGACTATAAAACCTCAACATAGTCATCATGACTATTACTCTCCCAACACAGTCATCATGAGTATTATACTCCCAAGATAGTCATCATGACTATTACTCTCCCAACATAGTCATCATGACTATTACACCCACAACATCTTCATCGTGACTATTACACTCCCAACATCGTCATCATGACTATAAAACCTCAACATAGCCATCATGACAATTACACTCCCAACATAGTCATCATGACTATAAAACCTGAAAATGGTCATCATGACAATTACACTCCTAACATAGTCATCATGACTTACTCTCCCAACATCGTCATCATGACTATAAAACCTCAACATTTTCATCATGACAATTGCACTCCCAACATAGTCATCATGACTATAAAACCTGAAAATGGTCATCATGACAATTACACTCCTAACATAGTCATCATGACTTACTCTCCCAACATCGTCATCATGACTATAAAACCTCAACATTTTCATCATGACAATTGCACTCCCAACATAGTCATCATGACCATTACTCTCCTAACATAGTCATCATGACTATTACACCCCCAACATAGTCATCATGACCATAACACCCCCAACATAGTCTTCATGACTATTTCTCTCCCAACTTCATGACTTTTACACGTCCAACATAGTCATCATGACTATTACACTGCCAATTTAGTCATTATGACAATTACACTGCCAACATAGTCGTCATGAATATTACACTACCAACTTAGTCATCATGACTATTGCACTCCCAACATAGTCATCATGACTATTACACTCCCAACATAGTCATAATGACTATTACACTCCCAACATAGGCATCATGTCTATTACACTCCCATCATAGCCATCATGACTATTACTCTCCCAACATCTTCATCGTGACTATTACACTCCCAACATCGTCATCATGACTATAAAACCTCAACATAGCCATCATGACAATTACACTCCCAACATAGTCATCATTACTATAAAACCTCAAAATGGTCATCATGACAATTACACTAACATAGACAGCATGACTATTACACTCCCAACATTGTCATCATGACTATTACACTCCCAACATTGTCATCATGACTATTACTCTCCAATATAGTCATCATGACTATTACACTCCAACATAGTCATCATGACTACTACATCCCAACATTGTCATCACGACTATTACACTCCCAACATAGTCACATGACTATTACACTCCCAACATAATCATCATGACTATTACACTCCCAACATCGTCATCATGACTATAAAACCTCAACATAGTCATCATGACTATTACTCTCCCAACATAGTCATCATGAGTATTATACTCTCAACATCGTCATCATGACTATTACTCTCCCAACATAGTCATCATGATTATTACACTCCAACATAGTCACATGACTATTACACTCCCAACATAGTGATCGTGACTATTACACTCCCAACATAGTCATCATGACTATTACACCCCAACATTCATCGTGACTATTACACTCCCAACATCGTCATCATGACTATAAACCTCAACATCTATCATGACAATTACATCCCAACATAGTCATCATGACTATAAAACCTCAAATAGCATCATGACAATTACACTCCCAACATAGTCATCATGACTATACACCCAAATGGTCATCATGACAATTACACTCCCAACATAGTCATCATGACTATTACTCTCCAAACATCGTCATCATGACTATTACTCTCCCAACATCATGACTATTTCTCTCCCATCATCATGACTATTACTCTCCTAACATCAAGACTACTACTCTCCCAACATCATGACTATTACACTCCCAACATCATGACTATTACTCTCACAACATCATGATTATTACTCTCTCAACATCATGACTATTACACTCCCAACATCGTCATCATGACTATGAAACCTCAACATAATCATCATGACTATGACTCTCCCAACATAGTCATCATGACTATGACTCTCCCAACATAGTCATCATGACTTTTACACTCCCAACATAGTCATCATGACTATTACTCTCCCAACATAGTCATCATGACAATTACACTCCCAACATAGACAGCATGACAATTACACTTTCAACATTGTCATCATGACTATTGCACTCCCAACATTGTCATCATGACTATTACTCTCCCAATATAGTCATCATGACTATTACACTCCCAACATAGTCATAATGACTATTACACTCCGAACATTGTCATCACGACTATTACACTCCCAACATAGTCATCATGACAACTTCACTCCCAATATAGTCATCATGACTATTACACTCCCAAGATCGTCAGCATGACTATAAAACCTCAACATAGTCATCATGACTATTACTCTCCCAACACAGTCATCATGAGTATTATACTCCCAAGATAGTCATCATGACTATTACTCTCCCAACATAGTCATCATGACTATTACTCTCCCAACATAGTCATTATGACAATTACACTCCCAACATAGACAGCATGACTATTACACTCCCAACATTGTCATCATGACTATTACACTCCCAACATTGTCATCATGACTATTACTCTCCCAATATAGTCATCATGACTATTACACTCCCAACATAGTCATCATGACTGTTACACTCCGAACATTGTCATCACGACTATTACACTCCCAACATAGTCATCATGACAATTTCACTCCCAATATAGTCATCATGACTATTACACTCCCAACATCGTCATCATGACTATAAAACCTCAACATAGTCATCATGACTATAAAACCTCAACATAGTCATCATGACTATTACTCTCCCAACATAGTCATCATGATTATTACACTCCCAACATAGTCACAATGACTATTATACTCCAAACATAGTCATCGTGACTATTACACTCCCAACATAGTCATCATGACTATTACACCCCCAACATCTTCATCGTGACTATTACACTCCCAACATCGTCATCATGACTATAAAACCTCAACATAGCCATCATGACAATTACACTCCCAACATAGTCATCATTACTATAAAACCTCAAAATGGTCATCATGACAATTACACTACTAACATAGACAGCATGACTATTACACTCCCAACATTGTCATCATGACTATTACTCTCCCAACATAGTCATCATGACAATTACACTCCCAACATAGACAGCATGACAATTACACTTTCAACATTGTCATCATGACTATTGCACTCCCAACATTGTCATCATGACTATTACTCTCCCAATATAGTCATCATGACTATTACACTCCCAACATAGTCATAATGACTATTACACTCCGAACATTGTCATCACGACTATTACACTCCCAACATAGTCATCATGACAACTTCACTCCCAATATAGTCATCATGACTATTACACTCCCAACATCGTCATCATGACTATAAAACCTCAACATAGTCATCATGACTATGACTCTCCCAACACAGTCATCATGAGTATTATACTCCCAAGATAGTCATCATGACTATTACTCTCCCAACATAGTCATCATGACTATTACACCCACAACATCTTCATCGTGACTATTACACTCCCAACATCGTCATCATGACTATAAAACCTCAACATAGCCATCATGACAATTACACTCCCAACATAGTCATCATGACTATAAATCCTGAAAATGGTCATCATGACAATTACACTCCTAACATAGTCATCATGACTTACTCTCCCAACATCGTCATCATGACTATAAAACCTCAACATTTTCATCATGACAATTGCACTCCCAACATAGTCATCATGACTATAAAACCTGAAAATGGTCATCATGACAATTAAACTCCTAACATAGTCATCATGACTTACTCTCCCAACATCGTCATCATGACTATAAAACCTCAACATTTTCATCATGACAATTGCACTCCCAACATAGTCATCATGACCATTACTCTCCTAACATAGTCATCATGACTATTACACCCCCAACATAGTCATCATGACCATAACACCCCAACATAGTCTTCATGACTATTTCTCTCCCAACTTCATGACTTTTACACGTCCAACATAGTCATCATGACTATTACACCCCCAACATCTTCATCGTGACTATTACACTCCCAACATCGTCATCATGACTATAAAACCTCAACATAGCCATCATGACAATTACACTCCCAACATAGTCATCATTACTATAAAACCTCAAAATGGTCATCATGACAATTACACTACTAACATAGACAGCATGACTATTACACTCCCAACATTGTCATCATGACTATTACTCTCCCAACATAGTCATCATGACAATTACACTCCCAACATAGACAGCATGACAATTACACTTTCAACATTGTCATCATGACTATTGCACTCCCAACATTGTCATCATGACTATTACTCTCCCAATATAGTCATCATGACTATTACACTCCCAACATAGTCATAATGACTATTACACTCCGAACATTGTCATCACGACTATTACACTCCCAACATAGTCATCATGACAACTTCACTCCCAATATAGTCATCATGACTATTACACTCCCAACATCGTCATCATGACTATAAAACCTCAACATAGTCATCATGACTATTACTCTCCCAACACAGTCATCATGAGTATTATACTCCCAAGATAGTCATCATGACTATTACTCTCCCAACATAGTCATCATGACTATTACACCCACAACATCTTCATCGTGACTATTACACTCCCAACATCGTCATCATGACTATAAAACCTCAACATAGCCATCATGACAATTACACTCCCAACATAGTCATCATGACTATAAAACCTGAAAATGGTCATCATGACAATTACACTCCTAACATAGTCATCATGACTTACTCTCCCAACATCGTCATCATGACTATAAAACCTCAACATTTTCATCATGACAATTGCACTCCCAACATAGTCATCATGACTATAAAACCTGAAAATGGTCATCATGACAATTACACTCCTAACATAGTCATCATGACTTACTCTCCCAACATCGTCATCATGACTATAAAACCTCAACATTTTCATCATGACAATTGCACTCCCAACATAGTCATCATGACCATTACTCTCCTAACATAGTCATCATGACTATTACACCCCCAACATAGTCATCATGACCATAACACCCCCAACATAGTCTTCATGACTATTTCTCTCCCAACTTCATGACTTTTACACGTCCAACATAGTCATCATGACTATTACACTGCCAATTTAGTCATTATGACAATTACACTGCCAACATAGTCGTCATGAATATTACACTACCAACTTAGTCATCATGACTATTGCACTCCCAACATAGTCATCATGACTATTACACTCCCAACATAGTCATAATGACTATTACACTCCCAACATAGGCATCATGTCTATTACACTCCCATCATAGCCATCATGACTATTACTCTCCCAACATCTTCATCGTGACTATTACACTCCCAACATCGTCATCATGACTATAAAACCTCAACATAGCCATCATGACAATTACACTCCCAACATAGTCATCATTACTATAAAACCTCAAAATGGTCATCATGACAATTACACTACTAACATAGACAGCATGACTATTACACTCCCAACATTGTCATCATGACTATTACACTCCCAACATTGTCATCATGACTATTACTCTCCCAATATAGTCATCATGACTATTACACTCCAACATAGTCATCATGACTACTACACTCCCAACATTGTCATCACGACTATTACACTCCCAACATAGTCACAATGACTATTACACTCCCAATATAATCATCATGACTATTACACTCCCAACATCGTCATCATGACTATAAAACCTCAACATAGTCATCATGACTATTACTCTCCCAACATAGTCATCATGAGTATTATACTCTCAACATCGTCATCATGACTATTACTCTCCCAACATAGTCATCATGATTATTACACTCCCAACATAGTCACAATGACTATTACACTCCCAACATAGTGATCGACTATTACACTCCCAACATAGTCATCATGACTATTACACCCCCAACATCTTCATCGTGACTATTACACTCCCAACATCGTCATCATGACTATAAAACCTCAACATAGCTATCATGACAATTACATTCCCAACATAGTCATCATGACTATAAAACCTCTAAATGGTCATCATGACAATTACACTCCCAACATAGTCATCATGACTATTACTCTCCCAACATAGTCATCATGAATATTACACTTCCATTATAGTCATCATGACTATTACTCTCCAAACATCGTCATCATGACTATTACTCTCCCAACATCATGACTATTTCTCTCCCATCATCATGACTATTACTCTCCTAACATCAAGACTACTACTCTCCCAACATCATGACTATTACACTCCCAACATCATGACTATTACTCTCACAACATCATGATTATTACTCTCTCAACATCATGACTATTACACTCCCAACATCGTCATCATGACTATGAAACCTCAACATAATCATCATGACTATGACTCTCCCAACATAGTCATCATGACTATGACTCTCCCAAACATAGTCATCATGACTTTTACACTCCCAACATAGTCATCATGACTATTAACTCTCCCAACATAGTCATCATGACAATTACACTCCCACATAGACAGCATGACAATTACACTTTCAACATTGTCATCATGACTATTGCACTCCCAACATTGTCATCATGACTATTACTCTCCCAATATAGTCATCATGACTATTACACTCCCAACATAGTCATAATGACTATTACACTCCGAACATTGTCATCACGACTATTACACTCCCAACATAGTCATCATGACAACTTCACTCCAATATAGTCATCATGACTATTACACTCCCAACATCGTCAGCATGACTATAAAACCTCAACATAGTCATCATGACTATTACTCTCCAACACAGTCATCATGAGTATTATACTCCAAGATAGTCATCATGACTATTACTCTCCCAACATAGTCATCATGACTATTACTCTCCCAACATAGTCATTATGACAATTACACTCCCAACATAGACAGCTATGACTATTACACTCCCAACATTGTCATCATGACTATTACACTCCCAACATTGTCATCATGACTATTACTCTCCCAATATAGTCATCATGACTATTACACTCCCAACATAGTCATCATGACTGTTACACTCCGAACATTGTCATCACGACTATTACACTCCCAACATAGTCATCATGACAATTTCACTTCCAATTATAGTCATCATGACTATTACACTCCCAACATCGTCATCATGACTATAAAACCTCAACATAGTCATCATGACTATTACTCTCCCAACATAGTCATCATGATTATTACACTCCCAACATAGTCACAATGACTATTATACTCCAAACATAGTCATCGTGACTATTACACTCCCAACATAGTCATCATGACTATTACACCCCCAACATCTTCATCGTGACTATTACACTCCCAACATCGTCATCATGACTATAAAACCTCAACATAGCCATCATGACAATTACACTCCCAACGTAGTCATCATTACTATAAAACCTCAAAATGGTCATCATGACAATTACACTACTAACATAGACAGCATGACTATTACACTCCCAACATTGTCATCATGACTATTACTCTCCCAACATAGTCATCATGACAATTACACTCCCAACATAGACAGCATGACAATTACACTTTCAACATTGTCATCATGACTATTGCACTCCCAACATTGTCATCATGACTATTACTCTCCCAATATAGTCATCATGACTATTACACTCCCAACATAGTCATAATGACTATTACACTCCGAACATTGTCATCACGACTATTACACTCCCAACATAGTCATCATGACAACTTCACTCCCAATATAGTCATCATGACTATTACACTCCCAACATCGTCATCATGACTATAAAACCTCAACATAGTCATCATGACTATTACTCTCCCAACACAGTCATCATGAGTATTATACTCCCAAGATAGTCATCATGACTATTACTCTCCCAACATAGTCATCATGACTATTACACCCACAACATCTTCATCGTGACTATTATACTCCCAACATCGTCATCATGACTATAAAACCTCAACATAGCCATCCATGACAATTACACTCCCAACATAGTCATCATGACTATAAATCCTGAAAATGGTCATCATGACAATTACACTCCTAACATAGTCATCATGACTTACTCTCCCAACATCGTCATCATGACTATAAAACCTCAACATTTCATCATGACAATTGCACTCCCAACATAGTCATCATGACTATAAAACCTGAAAATGGTCATCATGACAATTAAACTCCTAACATAGTCATCATGACTTACTCTCCCAACATCGTCATCATGACGATAAAACCTCAACATTTTCATCATGACAATTGCACTCCCAACATAGTCATCATGACCATTACTCTCCTAACATAGTCATCATGACTATTACACCCCCAACATAGTCATCATGACCATAACACCCCCAACATAGTCTTCATGACTATTTCTCTCCCAACTTCATGACTTTTACACGTCCAACATAGTCATCATGACTATTACACTGCCAATTTAGTCATTATGACAATTACACTGCCAACATAGTCGTCATGAATATTACACTACCAACTTAGTCATCATGACTATTGCACTCCCAACATAGTCATCATGACTATTACACTCCCAACATAGTCATAATGACTATTACACTCCCAACATAGGCATCATGTCTATTACACTCCCATCATAGCCATCATGACTATTACTCTCCCAACATCTTCATCGTGACTATTACACTCCCAACATCGTCATCATGACTATAAAACCTCAACATAGCCATCATGACAATTACACTCCCAACATAGTCATCATTACTATAAAACCTCAAAATGGTCATCATGACAATTACACTACTAACATAGACAGCATGACTATTACACTCCCAACATTGTCATCATGACTATTACACTCCTAACATTGTCATCATGACTATTACTCTCCCAATATAGTCATCATGACTATTACACCCCAACATAGTCATCATGACTACTACACTCCCAACATTGTCATCACGACTATTACACTCCCAACATAGTCACAATGACTATTACACTCCCAATATAATCATCATGACTATTACACTCCCAACATCGTCATCATGACTATAAAACCTCAACATAGTCATCATGACTATTACTCTCCCAACATAGTCATCATGAGTATTATACTCTCAACATCGTCATCATGACTATTACTCTCCCAACATAGTCATCATGATTATTACACTCCCAACATAGTCACAATGACTATTACACTCCCAACATAGTGATCGTAACTATTACACTCCCAACATAGTCATCATGACTATTACACCCCCAACATCTTCATCGTGACTATTACACTCCCAACATCGTCATCATGACTATAAAACCTCAACATAGCTATCATGACAATTACATTCCCAACATAGTCATCATGACTATAAAACCTCTAAATGGTCATCATGACAATTACACTCCCAACATAGTCATCATGACTATTACTCTCCCAACATAGTCATCATGAATATTACACTTCCATTATAGTCATCATGACTATTACTCTCCAAACATCGTCATCATGACTATTACTCTCCCAACATCATGACTATTTCTCTCCCATCATCATGACTATTACTCTCCTAACATCAAGACTACTACTCTCCCAACATCATGACTATTACACTCCCAACATCATGACTATTACTCTCACAACATCATGATTATTACTCTCTCAACATCATGACTATTACACTCCCAACATCGTCATCATGACTATGAAACCTCAACATAATCATCATGACTATGACTCTCCCAACATAGTCATCATGACTATGACTCTCCCAACATAGTCATCATGACTTTTACACTCCCAACATAGTCATCATGACTATTACTCTCCCAACATAGTCATCATGACAATTACACTCCCAACATAGACAGCATGACAATTACACTTTCAACATTGTCATCATGACTATTGCACTCCCAACATTGTCATCATGACTATTACTCTCCCAATATAGTCATCATGACTATTACACTCCCAACATAGTCATAATGACTATTACACTCCGAACATTGTCATCACGACTATTACACTCCCAACATAGTCATCATGACAACTTCACTCCCAATATAGTCATCATGACTATTACACTCCCAACATCGTCAGCATGACTATAAAACCTCAACATAGTCATCATGACTATTACTCTCCCAACACAGTCATCATGAGTATTATACTCCCAAGATAGTCATCATGACTATTACTCTCCCAACATAGTCATCATGACTATTACACCCACAACATCTTCATCGTGACTATTACACTCCCAACATCGTCATCATTACTATAAAACCTCAACATAGCCATCATGACAATTACACTCCCAACATAGTCATCATGACTATAAAACCTGAAAATGGTCATCATGACAATTACACTCCTAACATAGTCATCAGGACTTACTCTCCCAACATCGTCATCATGACTATAAAACCTCAACATTTTCATCATGACAATTGCACTCCCAACATAGTCATCATGACTATAAAACCTGAAAATGGTCATCATGACAATTACACTCCTAACATAGTCATCATGACTTACTCTCCCAACATCGTCATCATGACTATAAAACCTCAACATTTTCATCATGACAATTGCACTCCCAACATAGTCATCATGACCATTACTCTCCTAACATAGTCATCATGACTATTACACCCCCAACATAGTCATCATGACCATAACACCCCCAACATAGTCTTCATGACTATTTCTCTCCCAACTTCATGACTTTTACACGTCCAACATAGTCATCATGACTATTACACTGCCAATTTAGTCATTATGACAATTACACTGCCAACATAGTCGTCATGAATATTACACTACCAACTTAGTCATCATGACTATTGCACTCCCAACATAGTCATCATGACTATTACACTCCCAACATAGTCATAATGACTATTACACTCCCAACATAGGCTTCATGTCTATTACACTCCCATCATAGCCATCATGACTATTACTCTCCCAACATCTTCATCGTGACTATTACACTCCCAACATCGTCACCATGACTATAGAACCTCAACATAGCCATCATGACAATTACACTTCCAACATAGTCATCATGACTATTAAACCTCTACATAGTCGTCTTGACAATTACACTCCCTACATAGTCATCATGACTATTACTCTCCAGACATCGTCATCATGACTATAAAACCTCAACATAATCAACGTGACAATTACACTCCCAACATCGTCATCATGACTATTTCTCTCCCAACATGATGACTATTACTCTCCCAACATCATGACTGTTACTCTCCCAACATCAAGACTATTACTCTCCCAACATCATGACTATTACTCTCCCAACATCATGAATATTACACTCCCATCATAGTCATCATGACTATTACACTCCCAACATTGTCATCATGCCCATAACACTCCCAACATAGTCATTATGACCATAACACTTCCAACATAGTCATCATGACCATAACACTCCCAACATAGTCATCATGACTATTAATCTCCGAACATTGTCATTATGACTATTACTCTCCCAACATCATGACTATTACACTTCCAACATAGTCATCATGACTATTTCACTGCCAACGTAGTCATCATGACAATTACACTGCCAACATAATCATCATGATAATTACACTGCCAACATAATCATGATTTTTACACTACCAACTTAGTCTTCATGACTATTATACTCCCAACATTGTCATCATGACTATTACACTCCCAACCTAGTCATCATGACTAATACTTCTCAGTATAGTTATTATGAGTATTACACTCCCAACATAATCATGATGACTATTCCAACATGGTAATGCCTTCCCAGCATCATCATCGGTACAAATAGCAAAAAAAAGGATTATGTACTGTAGTTCGTGTAACACCATCACCACCACTACTTGCGGGTTATTCATGCCCGAGCCACCTCTTGGGTGGCTTAATCATCATCAATCTTCACCACCACTATCATTAATCCCCCCCCCCCTTCCCTTACCGACCATCACCATTTAAACCATCACAACCTAAACCACTATTCTCACCCATAGCCTCGCATAATGACGGGTTAGTATTGCTATATTGCCAGTTAACTATATTTTGTGTTATCTAGGATATAATTATGGCTAATAATGCTGGATGGTATGGCTAGGTCGTAATCATAATAATTATATTCTGACGTGGCCAAGTAAGTAGAGCGACGGGAATCTAGTCCCCCCCTAATATTGAAAAAATGAGGTGTCTTCCAGTGACAGTCTGCGTCTCCTCGGGCTCTCCCAGGGTGTTTGAAGTATACACAATGAGGCCTGGGGAGTGGGAGAGGTGTACTGCAGTTGAGCAGCAATACACAGTACTCGACGCACAGAAACAACTTGCTGCCCACGCCCTCGGCAAACGTCAGACAAAGGTATCACACCGTAAAAATAAGGACAAAAAAGATGAAGTAAAAGAGCGCCGCCAGAGAATGGTGAGGATTACACTGGATAACGGGAAGGTTCCCCCACGCCACCCTCCTCCCACCCGCGCCATCGTCTCCCACTGAACACTGCTAGAATGAAGGATTAATATTATTTAATTTAATTTAATTTATTTTAATTTTAAAGTGGACTGCTTTTTAATATTTAACCTGTCAGGTGTTTATCCATACACGTAGCGACGCTTTAACTGTACATATAGCTTATGCAACAATTGGTGGTTATAAATAAACTACAGCATAATGTGTGTTAGTTTTATTGTAACAGTTTAATGGGTTAGTGTAACTGGGAAAAAGAGCCTGTTGAAGAAACCAGAGCATGCAAGGTGTCTGGGGTATCTTGTAGGTGGTACAGCTCTCTTTGACTTCTCATGGATAACAAGCTTACCAGCCAACAAGTTAGGCTATAACATTTGCACAAACATGTAAAGTACAGGTGTGACACATGAAAAGAAAAGTGTAATAATAATAATAATAATAATAATAATAATAATAGTAATAATAATAATAATAATAATAATAATAATAATAATCATAATAATAATAATAATAATAATAATATTAATAATAATAATAATAATAATGAGGCTTACTCTTTGTTTGGGATTGATCCACATCGTAACAGCAATGATTGATCCACTACATAACAGCATTGAACTACATAATAGTGTAGGACTGGACGGTAGAGCGACGGTCTCGCTTCTTGCAGGTCAGCGTTCAATCCTTGACCGTCCAAGAATGAGACCTGTACTGCCTTACGCCATCATCAATGACCGCTGTATGCCCCTACACCATTACAATGACCACTGTACTGCCTTACACCATCAACAATGACCCCTTTTCCTATATGTGATATAAACAAATTATCATCGAATTAGGCAATATTTTGCTGTTTTTCCACGTTTTTGTGAATTTTCAGTTTATTGTTATTAATTCAATAAATATACGATAAAAATGATGCAAACACATAATTGATTAGAAATTAACCTTAAATACTTCATTTATTTAACATTTTAGTTAATTCTAATGAAAACACATTGATTTTTATCATTTGTATTGGAAACAACATTGTCACATGTCTTTTCTTGGATCTAAATAATACGAAACCTTGCTCTATAATTTGAAGTTAAAATCCTCAAATATGGTAAAATAGTGACTTTTTCACGTGTTTCAATTTTTTATTTTTATCATTTGGATTGGAATGATAAAATGTGTTTCGCATTATCATATGTCTTTTCTTGGATCTAAATAATACGAAACCTCGCTCTATGATTTGAAGTTAAAATACTCAAATATGGTAAAATAGTTACTTTTTTCACGTTTTTCATGTAGTGTGATTATACGTAAATATATTCGTTTTTACCAATATTTCGATTCTACTTCATGTTTTCTCAAGATATGTGATTTGGCCTTCATATCTCAGAATTTTGCAAATTTTGCATTTTTAAGCAAGTTTCTTGCATTTTGTTTTGTACTAAAAATTGTCGAATTTAGCAATATTTTGACGTTTATCAATCCCCTTTTCCTTTATGTGACTATTTCACTCCCAACATAGTCATCATGACTATTACACTTCCATTATAGTCATCATGACTATTACTCTCCAAACATCGTCATCATGACTATTACTCTCCCAACATCATGACTATTTCTCTCCCAACATCATGACTATTACTCTCCTAACATCAAGACTACTACTCTCCCAACATCAAGACTATTACTCTCCCAACATCATGACTATTACTCTCACAACATCATGACTATTACTCTCTCAACATCATGACTATTACACTCCCAACATCGTCATCATGATTATGAAACCTCAACATAATCATCATGACTATGACTCTCCCAACATAGTCATCATGACTTTTACACTCCCAACATAGTCATCATGACTATTACTCTCCCAACATAGTCATCATGACAATTACACTCCCAACATAGACAGCATGACTATTACACTCCCAACATTGTCATCATGACTATTACACTCCCAACATTGTCATCATGACTATTACTCTCCCAATATAGTCATCATGACTATTACACTCCCAACATAGTTATCATTACTATTACACTCCGGACATTGTCATCACGACTATTACACTCCCAACATAGTCATCATGACAATTTCACTCCCAATATAGTCATCATGACTATTACACTCTCAACATTGTCATCATAACTATAAAACCTCAACATAGTCATCATGACTATTACTCTCCCAACATAGTCATCATGATTATTACACTCCCAACATAGTCACAATGACTATTATACTCCAAACATAGTCATCGTGACTATTACACTCCCAACATTGTCATCATGACTATTACACCCCCAACATCTTCATCGTGACTATTACACTCCCAACATCGTCATCATGACTATAAAACCTCAACATAGCCATCATGACAATTACACTCCCAACATAGTCATCATTACTATAAAACCTCAAAATGGTCATCATGACAATTACACTACCAACATAGCCAGCATGACTATTACGCTCCCAACATTGTCATCATGACTATTTCACTCCCAACATTGTCATCATGACTATTACTCTCCCAATATAGTCATCATGTCTATTACACTCCAACATAGTCATCATGACTATTACACTCCCAACAATGTCATCACGACTATTACACTCCCAACATAGTCACAATGACTATTACACTCCCAATATAGTCATCATGACTATTACACTCCCAACATCGTCATCATGACTAAAACCCACAACATAGTCCTCATGACTATTACTCTCCCAACATAGTCATCATGAGTATTATACTCTCAACATCGTCATCATGACTATTACTCTCCCAACATAGTCATCATGATTATCACACTCCCAACATAGTCACAATGACTATTACACTCCCAACATAGTGATCGTGACTATTACACTCCCAACATAGTCATCATGACTATTACACCCCCAACATCTTCATCGTGACTATTACACTCCCAACATCGTCATCATGACTATAAAACCTCAACATAGCTATCATGACAATTACATTCCCAACATAGTCATCATGACTATAAAACCTCTAAATGGTCATTATGACAATTACACTCCCAACATAGTCATCATGACTATTACTCTCCCAACATAGTCATCATAAATATTTCACTCCCAACATAGTCATCATGACTATTACACTTCCATTATAGTCATCATGACTATTACTCTCCAAACATAGTCATCATGACAATTACACTCCCAACATAGACAGCATGACTATTACACTCCCAACAATGTCATCGTGACTATTACACTCCCAACATTGTCATCATGACTATTACTCTCCCAATATAGTCATCATGACTATTACACTCCCAACATAGTCATCATGACTATTACACCCCCAACATCTTCATCGTGACTATTACACTCCCAACATCGTCATCATGACTATAAAACCTCAACATAGCTATCATGACAATTACATTCCCAACATAGTCATCATGACTATAAAACCTCTAAATGGTCATCATGACAATTACACTCCCAACATAGTCATCATGACTATTACTCTCCCAACATAGTCATCATGAATATTTCACTCCCAACACAGTCATCATGACTATTACACTTCCATTATAGTCATCATGACTATTACTCTCCAAACATCGTCATCATGACTATTACTCTCCCAACATCATGACTATTTCTCTCCCAACATCATGACTATTACTCTCCTAACATCAAGACTACTACTCTCCCAACATCATGACTATTACACTCCTAACATCATGACTATTACTCTCACAACATCATGACTATTACTTTCTCAACATCATGACTATTACACTCCCAACATCGTCATCATGACTATGAAACCTCAACATAATCATCATGACTATGACTCTCCCAACATAGTCACCATGACTATGACTCTCCCAACATAGTCATCATGACTTTTACACTCCCAACATAGTCATCATGACTATTACTCTCCCAACATAGTCATCATGACAATTACACTCCCAACATAGACAGCATGACTATTACACTTTCAACATTGTCATCATGACTATTACACTCCCAACATTGTCATCATGACTATTACTCTCCCAATATAGTCATCATGACTATTACACTCCCAACATAGTCATAATGACTATTACACTCCGAACATTGTCATCACGACTATTACACTCCCAACATAGTCATCATGACAACTTCACTCCCAATATAGTCATCATGACTATTACACTCCCAACATCGTCATCATGACTATAAAACCTCAACATAGTCATCATGACTATTACTCTCCCAACACAGTCATCATGAGTATTATACTCCCAACATAGTCATCATGACTATTACTCTCCCAACATAGTCATCATGACTATTACACCCCCAACATCTTCATCGTGACTATTACTCCCAACATCGTCATCATGACTATAAAACCTAAACATAGCCATCATGACAATTACACTCCCAACATAGTCATCATGACTATAAAACCTGAAAATGGTCATCATGACAATTACACTCGCAACATAGTCATCATGACTATAAAACCTGAAAATGGTCATCATGACAATTACACTCCCAACATAGTCATTATGACTATTACTCTCTCAACATCGTCATCATGACTATAAAACCTCAACATTTTCGTCATGACAATTGCACTCCCAACATAGTCATCATGACCATTACTCTCCTAACATAGTCATCATGACTATAACACCCCAACATAGTCATCATGACCATAACACCCCCAACATAGTCTTCATGACTATTTCTCTCCCAACTTCATGACTTTTACACGTCCAACATAGTCATCATGACTATTACACTGCCAATTTAGTCATTATGACAATTACACTGCCAACATAGTCGTCATGAATATTACACTACCAACTTAGTCATCATGACTATTGCACTCCCAACATAGTCATCATGACTATTACACTCCCAACATAGTCATGATGACTATTACACTCCCAACATAGTCATCATGACTATTACACCCCCAACATCTTCATCGTGACTATTACACTCCCATCATAGCCATCATGACTATTACTCTCCCAACATCTTCATCGTGACTATTACACTCCCAACATCGTCACCATGACTATAGAACCTCAACATAGCCATCATGACAATTACACTTCCAACATAGTCATCATGACTATTAAACCTCTACATAGTCGTCTTGACAATTACACTCCCTACATAGTCATCATGACTATTACTCTCCAGACATCGTCATCATGACTATGAAACGTCAACATAGTCATCGTAACAATTACACTCCCAACATCGTCATCATGACTATTTCTCTCTTAACATGATGACTATTACTCTCCCAACATCATGACTGTTTTTCTCCCAACATCAAGACTATTACTCTCCCAACATCATGACTATTACTCTCCTAACATCATGACTATTACACTCCCATCATTGTCATCATGACTATTACACTCCCAACATTGTCATCCTGACCATAACACTCCCAACATAGTCATTATGACCATAACACTCCCAACATAGTCATCATGACCATAACAATTCCAACATAGTCATCATGACTATTAATCACCGAACACTGTCATCATGATTATTACTCTCCCAACATCATGACTATTACACTCCCATCATAGTCATCATGACTATTACACTCCCAACATTGTCATCATGCCCATAACACTCCCAACATAGTCATTATGACCATAACACTTCCAACATAGTCATCATGACCATAACACTCCCAACATAGTCATCATGACTATTAATCTCCGAACATTGTCATTATGACTATTACTCTCCCAACATCATGACTATTACACTTCCAACATAGTCATCATGACTATTTCACTGCCAACGTAGTCATCATGACAATTACACTGCCAACATAATCATCATGATAATTACACTGCCAACATAATCATGATTTTTACACTACCAACTTAGTCTTCATGACTATTATACTCCCAACATTGTCATCATGACTATTACACTCCCAACCTAGTCATCATGACTAATACTTCTCAGTATAGTTATTATGAGTATTACACTCCCAACATAATCATGATGACTATTCCAACATGGTAATGCCTTCCCAGCATCATCATCGGTACAAATAGCCAAAAAAAAGGATTATGTACTGTAGTTCGTGTAACACCATCACCACCACTACTTGCGGGTTATTCATGCCCGAGCCACCTCTTGGGTGGCTTAATCTTCATCAATCTTCACCACCACTATCATTAATCCCCCCCCCCTTCCCTTACCGACCATCACCATTTAAACCATCACAACCTAAACCACTATTCTCAACTATAGCCTCGCACAATGACGGGTTAGTATTGCTATATTGCCAGTTAACTATATTTTGTGTTATCTAGGATATAATTATGGCTAATAATGCTGGATGGTATGGCTAGGTCGTAATCATAATAATTATATTCTGACGTGGCCAAGTAAGTAGAGCGACGGGAATCTAGTCCCCCCCTAATATTGAAAAAATGAGGTGTCTTCCAGTGACAGTCTGCGTCTCCTCGGGCTCTCCCAGGGTGTTTGAAGTATACACAATGAGGCCTGGGGAGTGGGAGAGGTGTACTGCAGTTGAGCAGCAATACACAGTACTCGACGCACAGAAACAACTTGCTGCCCACGCCCTCGGCAAACGTCAGACAAAGGTATCACACCGTAAAAATAAGGACAAAAAAGATGAAGTAAAAGAGCGCCGCCAGAGAATGGTGAGGATTACAATGGATAACGGGAAGGTTCCCCCACGCCACCCTCCTCCCACCCGCGCCATCGTCTCCCACTGAACACTGCTAGAATGAAGGATTAATATTATTTAATTTAATTTAATTTATTTTAATTTTAAAGTGGACTGCTTTTTAATATTTAACCTGTTAGGTGTTTATCCATACACGTAGCCAAGCTTTAACTGTACATATAGCATATGCAACAATTGGTGGTTATAAATAAACTACAGCATAATGTGTGTTAGTTTTATTGTAACAGTTTAATGGGTTAGTGTAACTGGGAAAAAGAGCCTGTTGAAGAAACCAGAGAATGCAAGGTGTCTGGGGTATCTTGTAGGTGGTACAGCTCTCTTTGACTTCTCATGGATAACAAGCTTACCAGCCAACAAGTTAGGCTATAACATTTGCACAAACATGTAAAGTACAGGTGTGACACATGAAAAGAAAAGTGTATTAATAATAATAATAATAATAATAATAATAATAATAATAATAATGATAATAATAATAATAATAATAATAATATTAATAATAATAATAATAATAATGAGGCTTACTCTTTGTTTGGGATTGATCCACATCGTAACAGCAATGATTGATCCACTACATAACAGCATTGAACTACATAATAGTGTAGGACTGGACGGTAGAGCGACGGTCTCGCTTCTTGCAGGTCAGCGTTCAATCCTTGACCGTCCAAGAATGAGACCTGTACTGCCTTACGCCATCATCAATGACCGCTGTATGCCCCTACACCATTACAATGACCACTGTACTGCCTTACACCATCAACAATGACCCCTTTTCCTATATGTGATATAAACAAATTATCATCGAATTAGGCAATATTTTGCTGTTTTTCCACTTTTTTGTGAATTTTCAGTTTATTGTTATTAATTCAATAAATATACGATAAAAATGATGCAAACACATAATTGATTAGAAATTAACCTTAAATACTTCATTTATTTAACATTTTAGTTAATTCTAATGAAAACACATTGATTTTTATCATTTGTATTGGAAACAACATTGTCATATGTCTTTTCTTGGATCTAAATAATACGAAACCTTGCTCTATAATTTGAAGTTAAAATCCTCAAATATGGTAAAATAGTGACTTTTTCACGTGTTTCAATTTTTTATTTTTATCATTTGGATTGGAATGATAAAATGTGTTTCGCATTATCATATGTCTTTTCTTGGATCTAAATAATACGAAACCTCGCTCTATGATTTGAAGTTAAAATACTCAAATATGGTAAAATAGTTACTTTTTTCACGTTTTTCATGTAGTGTGATTATACGTAAATATATTCGTTTTTACCAATATTTCGATTCTACTTCATGTTTTCTCAAGATATGTGATTTGGCCTTCATATCTCAGAATTTTGCAAATTTTGCATTTTTAAGCAAGTTTCTTGCATTTTGTTTTGTACTAAAAATTGTCGAATTTAGCAATATTTTGACGTTTATCAATCCCCTTTTCCTTTATGTGACTATTTCACTCCCAACATAGTCATCATGACTATTACACTTCCATTATAGTCATCATGACTATTACTCTCCAAACATCGTCATAATGACAATAACTCTCCAAACATCATGACTATTTCTCTCCCAACATCATGACTATTACTCTCCTAACATCAAGACTACTACTCTCCCAACATCAAGACTATTACTCTCCCAACATCATGACTATTACTCTCACAACATCATGACTATTACTCTCTCAACATCATGACTATTACACTCCCAACATCGTCATCATGATTATGAAACCTCAATATAATCATCATGACTATGACTCTCCCAACATAGTCATCATGACTTTTACACTCCCAACATAGTCATCATGACTATTACTCTCCCAACATAGTCATCATGACAATTACACTCCCAACATAGACAGCATGACTATTACACTCCCAACATTGTCATCATGACTATTACACTCCCAACATTGTCATCATGACTATTACTCTCCCAATATAGTCATCATGACTATTACACTCCCAACATAGTTATCATTACTATTACACTCCGGACATTGTCATCACGACTATTACACTCCCAACATAGTCATCATGACAATTTCACTCCCAATATAGTCATCATGACTATTACACTCCCAACATCGTCATCATGACTATAAAACCTCAACATAGTCATCATGACTATTACTCTCCCAACATAGTCATCATGATTATTACACTCCCAACATAGTCACAATGACTATTATACTCCAAACATAGTCATCGTGACTATTACACTCCCAACATTGTCATCATGACTATTACACCCCCAACATCTTCATCGTGACTATTACACTCCCAACATCGTCATCATGACTATAAAACCTCAACATAGCCATCATGACAATTACACTCCCAACATAGTCATCATTACTATAAAACCTCAAAATAGTCATCATGTCAATTACACTACCAACATAGCCAGCATGACTATTACGCTCCCAACATTGTCATCATGACTATTACACTCCCAACATTGTCATCATGACTATTACTCTCCCAATATAGTCATCATGACTATTACACTCCAACATAGTCATCATGACTATTACACTCCCAACATTGTCATCACGACTATTACACTCCCAACATAGTCACAATGACTATTACACTCCCAATATAGTCATCATGACTATTACACTCCCAACATCGTCATCATGACTATAAACCCTCAACATAGTCATCATGACTATTACTCTCCCAACATAGTCATCATGAGTATTATACTCTCAACATCGTCATCATGACTATTACTCTCCCAACATAGTCATCATGATTATCACACTCCCAACATAGTCACAATGACTATTACACTCCCAACATAGTGATCGTGACTATTACACTCCCAACATAGTCATCATGACTATTACACCCCCAACATCTTCATCGTGACTATTACACTCCCAACATCGTCATCATGACTATAAAACCTCAACATAGCTATCATGACAATTACATTCCCAACATAGTCATCATGACTATAAAACCTCTAAAAGGTCATCATGACAATTACACTCCCAACATAGTCATCATGACTATTACTCTCCCAACATAGTCATCATAAATATTTCACTCCCAACATAGTCATCATGACTATAACACTTCCATTATAGTCATCATGACTATTACTCTCCAAACATAGTCATCATGACAATTACACTCCCAACATAGACAGCATGACTATTACACTCCCAACAATGTCATCATGACTATTACACTCCCAACATTGTCATCATGACTATTACTCTCCCAATATAGTCATCATGACTATTACACTCCCAACATAGTCATCATGACTATTACACCCCCAACATCTTCATCGTGACTATTACACTCCCAACATCGTCATCATGACTATAAAACCTCAACATAGCTATCATGACAATTACATTCCCAACATAGTCATCATGACTATAAAACCTCTAAATGGTCATCATGACAATTACACTCCCAACATAGTCATCATGACTATTACTCTCCCAACATAGTCATCATGAATATTTCACTCCCAACATAGTCATCATGACTATTACACTTCCATTATAGTCATCATGACTATTACTCTCCAAACATCGTCATCATGACTATTACTCTCCCAACATCATGACTATTTCTCTCCCAACATCATGACTATTACTCTCCTAACATCAAGACTACTACTCTCCCAACATCATGACTATTACACTCCCAACATCATGACTATTACTCTCACAACATCATGACTATTACTTTCTCAACATCATGACTATTACACTCCCAACATCGTCATCATGACTATGAAACCTCAACATAATCATCATGACTATGACTCTCCCAACATAGTCATCATGACTATGACTCTCCCAACATAGTCATCATGACTTTTACACTCCCAACATAGTCATCATGACTATTACTCTCCCAACATAGTCATCATGACAATTACACTCCCAACATAGACAGCATGACTATTACACTTTCAACATTGTCATCATGACTATTACACTCCCAACATTGTCATTATGACTATTACTCTCCCAATATAGTCATCATGACTATTACACTCCCAACATAGTCATAATGACTATTACACTCCGAACATTGTCATCACGACTATTACACTCCCAACATAGTCATCATGACAACTTCACTCCCAATATAGTCATCATGACTATTACACTCCCAACATCGTCATCATGACTATAAAACCTCAACATAGTCATCATGACTATTACTCTCCCAACACAGTCATCATGAGTATTATACTCCCAACATAGTCATCATGACTATTACTCTCCCAACATAGTCATCATGACTATTACACCCCCAACATCTTCATCGTGACTATTACACTCCCAACATCGTCATCATGACTATAAAACCTCAACATAGCCATCATGACAATTACACTCCCAACATAGTCATCATGACTATAAAACCTGAAAATGGTCATCATGACAATTACACTCCCAACATAGTCATCATGACTATAAAACCTGAAAATGGTCATCATGACAATTACACTCCCAACATAGTCATTATGACTATTACTCTCCCAACATCGTCATCATGACTATAAAACCTCAACATTTTCGTCATGACAATTGCACTCCCAACATAGTCATCATGACCATTACTCTCCTAACATAGTCATCATGACTATAACACCCCCCAACATAGTCATCATGACCATAACACCCCCAACATAGTCTTCATGACTATTTCTCTCCCAACTTCATGACTTTTACACGTCCAACATAGTCATCATGACTATTACACTGCCAATTTAGTCATTATGACAATTACACTGCCAACATAGTCGTCATGAATATTACACTACCAACTTAGTCATCATGACTATTGCACTCCCAACATAGTCATGATGACTATTACACTCCCAACATAGTCATGATGACTATTACACTCTTAACATAGTCATCATGACTATTACACCCCCAACATCTTCATCGTGACTATTACACTCCCATCATAGCCATCATGACTATTACTCTCCCAACATCTTCATCGCGACTATTACACTCCCAACATCGTCACCATGACTATAGAACCTCAACATAGCCATCATGACAATTACACTTCCAACATAGTCATCATGACTATTAAACCTCTACATAGTCGTCTTGACAATTACACTCCCTACATAGTCATCATGACTATTACTCTCCAGACATCGTCATCATGACTATAAAACGTCAACATAGTCATCGTGACAATTACACTCCCAACATCGTCATCATGACTATTTCTCTCTTAACATGATGACTATTACTCTCCCAACATCATGACTGTTTTTCTCCCAACATCAAGACTATTACTCTCCCAACATCATGACTATTACTCTCCCAACATCATGACTATTACACTCCCATCATAGTCATCATGACTATTACACTCCCAACATTGTCATCATGACCATAACACTCCCAACATAGTCATTATGACCATAACACTCCCAACATAGTCATCATGACCATAACAATTCCAACATAGTCATCATGACTATTAATCACCGAACATTGTCATCATGATTATTACTCTCCCAACATCATGACTATTACACTCCCATCATAGTCATCATGACTAATACACTCCTAACATTGTCATCATGCCCATAACACTCCCAACATAGTCATTATGACCATAACACTTCCAACATAGTCATCATGACCATAACACTCCCAACATAGTCATCATGACTATTAATCTCCGAACATTGTCATTATGACTATTACTCTCCTAACATCATGACTATTACACTTCCAACATAGTCATCATGACTATTTCACTGCCAACGTAGTCATCATGACAATTACACTGCCAACATAATCATCATGATAATTACACTGCCAACATAATCATGATTTTTACACTACCAACTTAGTCATCATGACTATTATACTCCCAACATTGTCATCATGACTATTACACTCCCAACCTAGTCATCATGACTAATACTTCTCAGTATAGTTATTATGAGTATTACACTCCCAACGTAATCATGATGACTATTCCAACATGGTAATGCCTTCCCAGCATCATCATCGGTACAAATAGTAAAAAAAAAAAGGATTATGTACTGTAGTTTGTGTAACACTATCACCACCACTACTTGCGGGTTATTCATGCCCGAGCCACCTCTTGGGTGGCTTAATCTTCAATAATCTTCACCACCACTATCATTATCCACTACCACTATCTCCCCTTCCCTTACTGACCATCACCATTTAAACCATCACAACCTAAACCACTATTCTCACCCATAGCCTCGCACAATGACGGGTTAGTATTGCTATATTGCCAGTTAACTATATTTTGTGTTATCTAGGATATAATTATGGCTAATAATGCTGGATGGTATGGCTAGGTCGTAATCATAATAATTATATTCTGACGTGGCCAAGTAAGTAGAGCGACGGGAATCTAGTCCCCCCCTAAGATTGAAAAAATGAGGTGTCTTCCAGTGACAGTCTGCGTCTCCTCGGGCTCTCCCAGGGTGTTTGAAGTATACACAATGAGGCCTGGGGAGTGGGAGAGGTGTACTGCAGTTGAGCAGCAATACACAGTACTCGACGCACAGAAACAACTTGCTGCCCACGCCCTCGGCAAACGTCAGACAAAGGTATCACACCGTAAAAATAAGGACAAAAAAGATGAAGTAAAAGAGCGCCACCAGAGGATGGTGAGGATTACACTGGATAACAGGAAGGTTCCCCCACGCCACCCTCTTCCCACCCGCGCCATCGTCTCCCACTGAACACTGCTAGAATGAAGGATTAATATTATTTAATTTAATTTAATTTATTTTAATTTTAAAGTGGACTACTTTTTAATATTTAACCTGTTAGGTGTTTATCCATACACGTAGCGAAGCTTTAACTGTACATATAGCTTATGCAACAATTGGTGGTTATAAATAAACTACAGCATAATGTGTGTTAGTTTTATTGTGACAGTTTAATGGGTTAGTGTAACTGGGAAAAAGAGCCTGTTGAAGAAACCAGAGCATGCAAGGTATCTGGGGTATCTCGTAGGTGGTACTGCTCTCTTTGACTTCTCATGGATAACAAGCTTACCAGCCAACAAGTTAGGCTATAACATTTGCACAAACATGTAAAGTACAGGTGTGACACATGAAAAGAAAAGTGTAATAATAATAATAATAATAATAATAAAAATAATAATAATAATAATAATAATAATAATAATAATAATAATAATATTAATAATAATAATTATAATGAGGCTTACTCTTTGTTTGGGATTGATCCACATCGTAACAGCAATGATTGATCCACTACATAACAGCATTGAACTACATAATAGTGTAGGACTGGACGGTAGAGCGACGGTCTCGCTTCTTGCAGGTCAGTGTTCAATCCTTGACCGTCCAAGAATGAGACCTGTACTGCCTTACGCCATCATCAATGACCGTTGTATGCCCCTACACCATTACAATGACCACTGTACTGCTTTACACCATCAACAATGACCCCTTTTCCTATATGTGATATAAACAAATTATCATCGAATTAGGCAATATTTTGCTGTTTTTCCACGTTTTTGTGAATTTTCAGTTTATTGTTATTAATTCAATAAATATACGATAAAAATGATGCAAACACATAATTGATTAGAAATTAACCTTAAATACTTCATTTATTTAACATTTTAGTTAATTCTAATGAAAACACATTGATTTTTATCATTTGTATTGGAAACAACATTGTCATATGTCTTTTCTTGGATCTAAATAATACGAAACCTTGCTCTATAATTTGAAGTTAAAATCCTCAAATATGGTAAAATAGTGACTTTTTCACGTGTTTCAATTTTGTATTTTTATCAATTGGATTGGAATGATAAAATGTGTTTCGCATTGTCATATGTCTTTTCTTGGATCTAAATAATACGAAACCTCGCTCTATGATTTGAAGTTAAAATGCTCAAATATGGTAAAATAGTTACTTTTTTCACGTTTTTCATGTAGTGTGATTATATGTAAATATATTCGTTTTTACCAATATTTCGATTCTACTTCATGTTTTCTCAAGATATGTGATTTGGCCTTCATATCTCAGAATTTTGCAAATTTTGCATTTTTAAGCAAGTTTCTTGCATTTTGTTTTGTACTAAAAATTGTCGAATTTAGCAATATTTTGACGTTTATCAATGCCCTTTTCCTTTATGTGATTTAAACAAAATATCATCGAATTTGGCAATATTTTGCTGTTTTTCCACGTTTTTGTGAATTTTCAGTTTATTGTTATTAATTCATTAAATATACGATAAAAATTATGCAAACACATAATTGATTAGATAATAACCTTAAATACTTCATTTGCAATCATCTATTTGTTTCTCTTAAAATACTGAGTAAGATATTGAAAAGGGGAGAAGTTCGGTTTTTATTGCATATATCGACGTTTCAGCCGGAATAGAGCGGTTTTACGTGTACATCTTCCATCGGTAATATAAACGGAAAATCATGAACAATTTAGTTAATTCTAATGAAAACACATTGATTTTTATCATTTGTATTGGAAACAACTTTGTCATATGTCTTTTCTCGGATCTAAATAATACGAAACCTCGCTCTATGATTCGAAGTTAAAATCCTCAAATTTGGTATAATAGAGACTTTTTTCACGTTTTTCATTTCATATTTCATATATATATTCATTTTTACCAATATTTCGATACTATTTCATATTATATCACGATATGTGATTTGGCCTTCAGGTCTCAGAATTTCGCATGATATTGCAATTTAAGCAAGTTTTCTTCCATTTTGTTTCGTACTAAAAATCATCTAATTGAGCAATATTTTCACGTTTATCATCCCCTTTTCCTTTATGTGATTTAAACAAAATATCATCGAATTAGGCAATATTTTGCTGTTTTTCCACGTTTTTGTGAATTTTCAGTTTATTGTTATTAATACATTAAATATACGATAAAAATGATGCAAACACATAATTGATTAGAAATTACCCTTAAATACTTCATTTTCAATCAACTATTTGTTTCTCGTTAAAATACTGAGAAAGATATTGAAAAGGGGAGAAGTTCTGTTTTTATTGCATATATCGACGTTTCAGCCGGATTAGAGCGGTTTTACGTGTACATCTTCCATCGGTAAAATAAACGGAAAATCAGGATTATTTTAGTTAATTCTAATGAAAATACATTGATTTTTATCATTTGTATTGGAAACAACATTGTCATATGTCTTTTCTTGGATCTAAGTAATACGAAACCTTGCTCTGTAATTTGAAGTTAAAATCCTCAAATATGGTAAAATAGTGACTTTTTCACGTTTTTCATAAAGTGTGATTTTACGTAAATATAATCATTTTTACCACTATTTCGATACAACTTCATGTTTTCTCACGATATGTGATTTGGCCTTCATATCTCAGAATTTCGCAAATTTTGCATTTTTAAGCAAGTTTCTTGCATTTCGTTTTGAACTAAAATCTTCGAATTTAGCAATATTTTGACGTTTATCATCCCCTTTTCCTTTATGTGATTTAAACAAAATATCATCGAATTATGCGATATTTTGCTGTTTTTCCACGTTTTTGTGAATTTTCAGGTTATTGTTATTAATTCATGAAATATACGATAAAAATGATGCAAACACATAATTGATTAGAAATTAACAATAAATACTTCATTTTCAATCAACTATTTGTTTCTCGTTAAAATACTGTGTAAGATATTGAAAAGGGGAGAAATTCTGTTTTTATTGCATATATCAACGTTTCAGCCGGATTAGAGCGGTTTTACGTGTACATCTTCCATCGGTAATATAAACGGAAAATCAGGAACATTTTAGTTAATTCTAATGAAAACACATTGATTTTTATCATTTGTATTGGAATGATAAAATGTGTTTCGCATTGTCATAAGTCTTTTCTTGGATCTAAATAATACGAAACCTCGCTCTATGATTTGAAGTTAAAATCCTCAAATATGGTATAATAGTGACTTTTTCACATTTTTAATGTTGAGTGATTTTACGTAAATATATTCGTTTTTACCAATATTTCGATACTACTTCAAGTTTTCTCACGACACGTGATTTGGCCTTCATATCTCAGAATTTCGCAAATTTTGCATTTTTAAGCAAGTTTCTTGCATTTTGTTTTGTACTAAAAATAATCGAATTTAGCAATATTTAGACGTTTATCATCCCCTTTTCCTTTTATGTGATTTAAACAAAGTATCTTCGAATTAGGCAATATTTTGCTGTTTTTCCATGTTTTTGTGAATTTTCAGTTTATTGGTATTAACTCATTATATATACGATAAAAAAGATGCAAACACATAATTGATTAGAAATTAACCTTTAATACTTCATTTTCAATCAACTATTTGTTTCTCGTTAAAATACTGAGTAAGATATTGAAAATGGGAGAAGTTCTGTTTTTATTACATATATCGACGTTTAGCCGGATTAGAGCGATTTTACGTGTACATTTTCCATCGGTAATATAAACGGAAAATCAGGAACATTTTAGTTAATTCTAATGAAAACACATTGATTTTTATCATTTGTATTGGAAACAACATTATCATATGTCTTTTCTTGGATCTAAATAATACGAAACCTTGCTCTGTAATTTGAAGTTAAAATCCTCAAATATGGTAAAATAGTGACTTTTTCACGTTTTTCATATAGTGTGATTTTACGTAAATATATTCGTTTTTACCAATATTTCGATACTACTTCATGTTTTCTCACGATATGTGATTTGGCCTTCATATATCTTAATTTCGCAAATTTTGCATTTTTAAGCAAGTTTCTTGCATTTTGTTTTGTACTAAAAATCTTCGAATTTAGCAATATTTTGACGTTTATCATCCCCTTTTCCTTTCTGTGGTTTAAACAAAATATCATCGAATTAGGCAATATTTTGCTGTTTTTCCACGTTTTTGTGAATTTTCAGTTTATTGTTATTAATTCATTTAATATACGATAAAAATGACGCAAACACATAATTGATTAGAAAATAACCTTAAATACTTCATTTTCAATCAACTATTTGTTTCTCGTTAAAATACTGTGTAAGATATTGAAAGGGGAGAAGTTCTGTTTTTATTGCATATATCAACTTTTCAGCTGGATTAGAGCGGTTTTACATGTACATCTTCCATCGGTAAATTCGGCTCAAGCATCGAATTTGGAATGTTTGCGATATTTTGGAAACAGCATGGCGGGGTTTGGGCAAAATGTGACCGATCGCCGCTCAAAGTAATTGGCATATTTTCGGTATAAAAATTCGTGATTTCAAACTGCGAATACTTGCAGAGAGTCAGAATTTGGCCCCAAAATATAGCTCAAGCGTCGAATTTGGGATGTTTGCTATATTTTGAAAACAGCAGGGAGGGTTTGGGCAAAATGTGATCCATCGACGCTCTCAGTAATTGGCATATTTTCAATTTAAAAAGACGAAATTTCAAACTGCGAATACGTGCAGAGAGCCCGAATTTAGCTTCAAAATATGGCTCAAGCGTCGAATTTGGGATGTTTGGGATATTTTGAAAACTGCAGGGGGGGTTTGGGCAAAATATGACCTATCGCTGCTAGCAGGTATTGACATATTTTCGATATAAAATGTTGTAATTTCAAACTGCGAATATGTGCAGAGAGCCAGAATTTGCCTCCAAAATATGGCTCAATTGTCGAATTTGGGATGTTTGGGATAATTTAAAAACTGCAGAGAGGGTTTGTGCAAAATTTGATCCATCGCTGCTTTCAGTAATTGGCATATTTTCGGTATTAAAAGTCGTAATTTCAATCTGCGAATACAAGCAGAAAGACAAAATTTGGTTCCAAAATAATCCTCAAGGGTCGAATTTGGGATGTTTTCGATTTTTTAAAAACTGCTGGGAGGGTTTGGGTAAAATGTGATCCATCGCCGCTCTCAGTAATTGGCATATTTTCGGTATAAAAAGTCGTATTTCAATATGCGAATGCGTGCAGAGAGCCAGAATTTGGCTCCAAAATATGGCTCAATTGTCGAATTTGGGATGTTTGGGATAATTTAAAAACTGCAGAGAGGGTTTGGGCAAAATTGGGATGTTTTGGATATTTTGAAAACTGCAGGAGGGTTTAGGCAAAATGTGGTCCATCGCCGCTCTAAGTAATTGGCATATTTTCGGTATAAAAAATCTTAATGTAAAACTGCGAATACGTGCAGAGAGCCACAATTTGGCTCCAAAATTTGGCTCAAGGGTGGAATTTGGGATAATTGGGATATTTTGAAAACTGCAGGGGGTTTTTGGCAAAATGTGACCTTTCGCCGCTAACAGTAATTGGCATTATTTCGGGATAAAAAAACTCGAAATTTCATACTGCTAATACGTGCAGAGAGCCACAATTTGGCTCCAAAATATGGCTCAAACGTAGAATTTAGGATGTTTTGGATATTTTGAAAACTGCAAGGAGGGTTTGGGCAAACAGTGATCCATCGCCGCTCACAGTAATTGGCATATTTTCGGTATAAAATGTCCTAATTTTAACTGCGAATAAGTGCATAGAGCCAGAGTTTGCCTCCAAAATATAGCTCAAGGGTGAAATTTGGGATGTTTGGGATATTTTGAAAACTGCAGGGGGGTTTTGGGCAAAATATGACCTTTCGCTGCTCACAGTAATTGGCATTATTTCGGCATAAAAAGTCAAAATTTCAAACAGCTAATACCTGCAGAGAGCCACATTTTTGCTCCAAAATATGGCTAAAGCGTCGAATTTGGGATGTTTGGGATATTTTGAAAACTGCAGGGGGGTTTAGACAAAATGTGACCTATCGCTGCTAGCAAGTATTGACATATTTTCGATATAAATTGTCGTAATTTCAAACTGCCAATATGTGCAGAGAGCAAGAATTTGGCTCCAAAATATGGCTCAAGGGTCTAATTTGGGATGTTTGGGATAATTATAAAACTGCAGAGGGGGTTTCGGCAAAATGTAATCCATCGCCGCTTTCAGTAATTGGCATATTTTCGGTATAAAAAGCCGTAATTTCATACTGCGAATACATGCAGAAAGCCAAAATTTGGCGCCAAAATATGGCTCAAGGGTCGAATTTGAGATGTTTGGGATATTTTGAAAACTGCAGGGAGTGCTTGGGCAAAATGTGATCCATCGCCGCACTCAGTAATTGACATATTTTCGGTATAAAATGTTGTAAGTTCAAACTGCGAATACGTTCAGAGAGCAAAAATTTGGCATCAAAATATAGGTCATGGGTCGAAGTTAGGATGTTTGGTATATTTTGAAAACTACAGGGGGGTTTGGGCAAAATGTGACCAATCGTCGCTCTCAGTAATTGGCATATTTTCGGTATAAAATGAAATAATTTCAAACTGCGAATACATGCAGAGAGCCCCAATTTGGCTCCAAAATATTGCTCAAGCGTCGAATTTGGGATGTTTTGGATATTTTGAAAACTGCAGGGAGGGTTTGGCCAAAATGTGATCCATCGCTGCTTTCAGTAATTGTCATGTTTTCGGTATAAAAAATCGTAATTTCATACTGCGAATACGCGCAGAAAGCCAGAATTTGGCTCCAAAATAAGGCTCAAGGGTCCAATTTGGGATGTTTGGGATATTTTGCAAACTGCAGGGGGGTTTGGGCAAAATGTGACCCATCGCTTCTTTCAGTAATTGGCATATTTTCAACCGTCAAATTTGGGATAATTGGGATAAAAATTCGTAATTTCAAACTGCGAATACGTGCAGAGAGCCAGAAATTAGCTCCAAAATATGGCTCAAGGGTCGAATTTGGGATGTTTTGGATATTTTGAAAACTGCAAGGAGGGTTTAGGCAAAATGTGATCCATCCCTTCTCTAAGTAATTGGCATATTTTCTGTATAAAAATCCTAATGTAAAACTGCGAATACGTGCGGAGCGCCAGAATTTGGCTCCGAAATTTGGCTCAAGGGTGGAATTTGGGATAATTGGGATATTTTGAAAACTGCAGGGTGTTTTGGGCAAAATGCGACCTTTCGTAGCTCACAGTAATTGGCATTATTTCGGAATAAAAAGTCGAAATTTCAAAATGCTAATACGTGCAGAGAGCAACAATTTGGCTCCAAAATATGGCTGAAGCGTCGAATTTGGGATGTTTTGGATATTTTGAAAATTGCTAGAAGGGATTGGGCAAAATGTGATCCATCGCTGCTCTCAAAAATTGGCATATTTTCGATATAAAATGTCATAATTTAAACTGCGAATACGTGCAGAGAGCAAGAATTTGCCTCCAAAATATGGCTCAAGGGTGGAATTTGGGATGTTTGGGATATTTTGAAAACAACAGGGGGTTTTGGGCAAAATATGACCCTTCGCCTCTCACAGTAATTGGCATTATTTCGGTAAAAAAAGTAAAAATTTCAAACAGCTAATACGTGCAGAGATCCACAATTTTGCTCCATAATTCGGCTCAAGCGTCGAATTTGGAATGTTTGCGATATTTTGAAAACAGCATGGCGGGGTTTGGGCAAAATGTGACCGATCGCCGCTCAAAGTAATTGGCATATTTTCGGTATAAAAAGTCGTAATTTCAAACGGCGAATACGTGCAGAGAGCCAGAATTTTCCTCCAAAATATGCTCAAGCGTTGAATTTGGGATGTTTGGGATATTTTGAAAACTGCAGGGAGGACATGGGCAAAATACGATCCACCGCCGCACTCAGTAATTGGCATATTTTTGGTATAAAATGTCCCAATTTCAAACTGCGAATACGTGCAGAAAGAGAGAGAATTTGGCTCAAAAATATAGCTCATGGGTCGAATTTGGGATGTTTGTGATATTTTGAAAACTGCAGGGGGGTTTTGGCAAAATGTGACCCATCGTCGCTCTCAGTAATTGGCATATTTTCGTAGAAAATGAAATAATTTCAAACTGCGAATACGTGCAGAGAGCCACAATTTGGATCAAGCGGCTCAAGCGTCGAATTTTGGATGTTTTGGATATTTTGAAAACTGCAGGGAAGATTTGGACAAAATGTGATCCATCGCCGCTTTCAGTAATTTTCATGTTTTCGTTATAAAAGTCGTAATTTCAAACTGCGAATACGCGCAGAGAGCCAGATTTTGGCTCCAAAATATTGCTCAAAGGTCAAATTTTTTATGTTTGGGATATTTTGCAAACTGCCGGGGGGTTTGGGCAAAATGTGACCCATCGCTGCTTTCAATAATTAGCATATTTTCAAGCGTCAAATTTGGGATGTTTGGGATAAAAAGTCGTAATTTCAAACAACGAATACGTGCAGAGAGGAAGAATTTGGCTCCAAAATAATTCTCAAGGGTCGAATTTTGGATGTTTGGGATATTTTGAAAACTGCAGGGAGGGTTTGGGCAAAATGTGATCCATCGCCGCTCACAGTAATTGGCATACTTTCGGTTTAAAAAGTAGTAATTTCAAACTGCGAATACGTGCAGAGAGCCAGAATTTGGCTCCAAAATATGAGTCAAGCGTTGAATTTGGGATGTTTGGGAAATTCTGGAAACTGCAGGGAGGTTTTGAGCAAAATGTGATCTATCGTTGCTCTCAGTAGTTGACATATTTTTGGTATAAAATGTCGTAATTTTAAACTGAGAATATGTGCAGAGAGCCAGAATTTGGCTCCAAAATATGGCTGAAGGGTCGAATTTGGGATGTTTGGGATATTTTGAAAACTGCAGGGAGGACGTGGGCAAAATACGATCCATCGCCGCACTCAGTAATTGGCATATTTTCGGTATAAAATATCCCAATTTCAAACTGCGAATACGAGCAGAGCAAGAGAATTTGGCTCCAAAATATAGCTCAAGGGTAAAATTTGGGATACTTGGGATATTTTGATAACTGCAGGGGGGTTTAGGCAAAATGTGACCCATCGTCGCTCTCAGTAATTGGCATATTTTCATAGAAAATGAAATAATTTCAAACTGCGAATACGTGCAGAGAGACCGAATTTGGCTCCAAAATATGGCTCAAGCGTCGAATTTCGGATGTTTGGGATATTTTGAAAACTGCAGGGAGGGTTTGGGCAAAATGTGATCCATCGCCGCTTTAAGTAATTTTCATGTTTTCTGTATAAAAAGTCGTAATTTCAGACTGCGAATACGCGCAGAGAGCCAGATTTTGGCTCCAAAATATGGCTCAAAGGTCAAATTTGGGATGTTTGGGATATTTTGCAAACTGCCGGAGGGTTTGGGCAAAATGTTTTCCATCACTGCTTTCAATAATTAGCATATTTTCAAGCGTCAAATTTGAGATGTTTGGGATAAAAATTCGTAATTTCAAACAACGAATACGTGCAGAGAAGCAGAATTTGGCTCCAAAATAATTCTCAAGGGTCAAATTTTGGATGTTTGGGATATTTTGAAAACTGCAGGAAGGGTTTGGGCAAAATGTGATACATCTCCGCTCTCAGTAATTGGCATATTTTCGGTATAAAAAGTCATAATTTTAAACTGCGAATACGTGCAGAGAGCCAGAATTTGGCTCTAAAATATAGCTCAAGCGTCGAATTTAGGATGTTTGGGATATTTTGAAAACTGCAAGGAGGGTGTGGGCAGAATGTGATCCATCGCCACTTGCAGTAATTGGAATATTTTTGGTATAAAATCTCGTAATTTCAAACTGCGAATACATGCAGAGAGCCAGAACTTGGCTCCAAAATATGGCTGAAGCGTCGAATTTGGGATGTTTTGGATATTTTGAAAACTGCAAGAAGGGTTTGGGCAAAATGTGATCCATCGTTGCTCTCAGTAATTGGCATATTTTCGGTATAAAATGTCATAATTTAAACTGAGAATACGTGCAGAGAGCCAGAATTTGCCTCTAAAATATGGCTCAAGGGTGGAATTTGGGATGTTTGGGATATTTTGAAAACTACAGGGGGTTTTATGCAAAATATGACCATTCGCTGCTCACAGTAATTGGCATTATTTCGGCATAAAAAGTCAAAATTTCAAACAGCTAATACGTGCAGAGAGCCACATTTTTGCTCCAAAATGTGGCTCAAGCGTCGAATTTGGGATGTTTGGGATATTTTGAAAACTGCAAGGGGGGTTTAGACAAAATGTGACCTATCGCTGGTAGCAAGTATTGACATATTTTCGATATAAATTGTCGTAATTTCAAACTGCGAATATGTGCAGAGAGCAAGAATTTGGCTCCAAAATATGGCTCAAGGGTCTAATTTGGGATGTTTGGGATAATTTTAAAACTGCAGAGGGGGTTTCGGCAAAATGTGATCCATCGCCGCTTTCAGTAATTGGCATATTTTCGATATAAAAAGCCGTAATTTCATACTGCGAATACATGCAGAAAGCCAAAATTTGGCGCCAAAATATGGCTCAAGGGTCGAATTTGAGATGTTTGGGATATTTTGAAAACTGCAGGGAGTGCTTGGGCAAAATGTGATCCATCGCCGCACTCAGTAATTGGCATATTTTCGGTATAAAATGTTGTAAGTTCAAACTGCGAATACGTTCAGAGAGCAAAAATTTGGCATCAAAATATAGGTCATGGGTCGAAGTTAGGATGTTTGGTATATTTTGAAAACTACAGGGGGGTTTGGGCAAAATGTGACCAATCGTCGCTCTCAGTAATTGGCATATTTTCGGTATAAAATGAAATAATTTCAAACTGCGAATACATGCAGAGAGCCCCAATTTGGCTCCAAAATATTGCTCAAGCGTCGAATTTGGGATGTTTTGGATATTTTGAAAACTGCAGGGAGGGTTTGGCCAAAATGTGATCCATCGCTGCTTTCAGTAATTGTCATGTTTTCGGTATAAAAAATCGTAATTTCATACTGCGAATACGCGCAGAAAGCCAGAATTTGGCTCCAAAATAAGGCTCAAGGGTCCAATTTGGGATGTTTGGGATATTTTGCAAACTGCAGGGGGGTTTGGGCAAAATGTGACCCATCGCTTCTTTCAGTAATTGGCATATTTTCAACCGTCAAATTTGGGATAATTGGGATAAAAATTCGTAATTTCAAACTGCGAATACGTGCAGAGAGCCAGAAATTAGCTCCAAAATATGGCTCAAGGGTCGAATTTGGGATGTTTTGGATATTTTGAAAACTGCAAGGAGGGTTTAGGCAAAATGTGATCCATCCCTTCTCTAAGTAATTGGCATATTTTCTGTATAAAAATCCTAATGTAAAACTGCGAATACGTGCGGAGCGCCAGAATTTGGCTCCGAAATTTGGCTCAAGGGTGGAATTTGGGATAATTGGGATATTTTGAAAACTGCAGGGTGTTTTGGGCAAAATGCGACCTTTCGTAGCTCACAGTAATTGGCATTATTTCGGAATAAAAAGTCGAAATTTCAAAATGCTAATACGTGCAGAGAGCAACAATTTGGCTCCAAAATATGGCTGAAGCGTCGAATTTGGGATGTTTTGGATATTTTGAAAATTGCTAGAAGGGATTGGGCAAAATGTGATCCATCGCTGCTCTCAAAAATTGGCATATTTTCGATATAAAATGTCATAATTTAAACTGCGAATACGTGCAGAGAGCAAGAATTTGCCTCCAAAATATGGCTCAAGGGTGGAATTTGGGATGTTTGGGATATTTTGAAAACAACAGGGGGTTTTGGGCAAAATATGACCCTTCGCCTCTCACAGTAATTGGCATTATTTCGGTAAAAAAAGTAAAAATTTCAAACAGCTAATACGTGCAGAGATCCACAATTTTGCTCCATAATTCGGCTCAAGCGTCGAATTTGGAATGTTTGCGATATTTTGAAAACAGCATGGCGGGGTTTGGGCAAAATGTGACCGATCGCCGCTCAAAGTAATTGGCATATTTTCGGTATAAAAAGTCGTAATTTCAAACGGCGAATACGTGCAGAGAGCCAGAATTTTCCTCCAAAATATGCTCAAGCGTTGAATTTGGGATGTTTGGGATATTTTGAAAACTGCAGGGAGGACATGGGCAAAATACGATCCACCGCCGCACTCAGTAATTGGCATATTTTTGGTATAAAATGTCCCAATTTCAAACTGCGAATACGTGCAGAAAGAGAGAGAATTTGGCTCAAAAATATAGCTCATGGGTCGAATTTGGGATGTTTGGGATATTTTGAAAACTGCAGGGGGGTTTTGGCAAAATGTGACCCATCGTCGCTCTCAGTAATTGGCATATTTTCGTAGAAAATGAAATAATTTCAAACTGCGAATACGTGCAGAGAGCCACAATTTGGATCAAGCGGCTCAAGCGTCGAATTTTGGATGTTTTGGATATTTTGAAAACTGCAGGGAAGATTTGGACAAAATGTGATCCATCGCCGCTTTCAGTAATTTTCATGTTTTCGTTATAAAAGTCGTAATTTCAAACTGCGAATACGCGCAGAGAGCCAGATTTTGGCTCCAAAATATTGCTCAAAGGTCAAATTTTTTATGTTTGGGATATTTTGCAAACTGCCGGGGGGTTTGGGCAAAATGTGACCCATCGCTGCTTTCAATAATTAGCATATTTTCAAGCGTCAAATTTGGGATGTTTGGGATAAAAAGTCGTAATTTCAAACAACGAATACGTGCAGAGAGGAAGAATTTGGCTCCAAAATAATTCTCAAGGGTCGAATTTTGGATGTTTGGGATATTTTGAAAACTGCAGGGAGGGTTTGGGCAAAATGTGATCCATCGCCGCTCACAGTAATTGGCATACTTTCGGTTTAAAAAGTAGTAATTTCAAACTGCGAATACGTGCAGAGAGCCAGAATTTGGCTCCAAAATATGAGTCAAGCGTTGAATTTGGGATGTTTGGGAAATTCTGGAAACTGCAGGGAGGTTTTGAGCAAAATGTGATCTATCGTTGCTCTCAGTAGTTGACATATTTTTGGTATAAAATGTCGTAATTTTAAACTGAGAATATGTGCAGAGAGCCAGAATTTGGCTCCAAAATATGGCTGAAGGGTCGAATTTGGGATGTTTGGGATATTTTGAAAACTGCAGGGAGGACGTGGGCAAAATACGATCCATCGCCGCACTCAGTAATTGGCATATTTTCGGTATAAAATATCCCAATTTCAAACTGCGAATACGAGCAGAGCAAGAGAATTTGGCTCCAAAATATAGCTCAAGGGTAAAATTTGGGATACTTGGGATATTTTGATAACTGCAGGGGGGTTTAGGCAAAATGTGACCCATCGTCGCTCTCAGTAATTGGCATATTTTCATAGAAAATGAAATAATTTCAAACTGCGAATACGTGCAGAGAGACCGAATTTGGCTCCAAAATATGGCTCAAGCGTCGAATTTCGGATGTTTGGGATATTTTGAAAACTGCAGGGAGGGTTTGGGCAAAATGTGATCCATCGCCGCTTTAAGTAATTTTCATGTTTTCTGTATAAAAAGTCGTAATTTCAGACTGCGAATACGCGCAGAGAGCCAGATTTTGGCTCCAAAATATGGCTCAAAGGTCAAATTTGGGATGTTTGGGATATTTTGCAAACTGCCGGAGGGTTTGGGCAAAATGTTTTCCATCACTGCTTTCAATAATTAGCATATTTTCAAGCGTCAAATTTGAGATGTTTGGGATAAAAATTCGTAATTTCAAACAACGAATACGTGCAGAGAAGCAGAATTTGGCTCCAAAATAATTCTCAAGGGTCAAATTTTGGATGTTTGGGATATTTTGAAAACTGCAGGAAGGGTTTGGGCAAAATGTGATACATCTCCGCTCTCAGTAATTGGCATATTTTCGGTATAAAAAGTCATAATTTTAAACTGCGAATACGTGCAGAGAGCCAGAATTTGGCTCTAAAATATAGCTCAAGCGTCGAATTTAGGATGTTTGGGATATTTTGAAAACTGCAAGGAGGGTGTGGGCAGAATGTGATCCATCGCCACTTGCAGTAATTGGAATATTTTTGGTATAAAATCTCGTAATTTCAAACTGCGAATACATGCAGAGAGCCAGAACTTGGCTCCAAAATATGGCTGAAGCGTCGAATTTGGGATGTTTTGGATATTTTGAAAACTGCAAGAAGGGTTTGGGCAAAATGTGATCCATCGTTGCTCTCAGTAATTGGCATATTTTCGGTATAAAATGTCATAATTTAAACTGAGAATACGTGCAGAGAGCCAGAATTTGCCTCTAAAATATGGCTCAAGGGTGGAATTTGGGATGTTTGGGATATTTTGAAAACTACAGGGGGTTTTGGGCAAAATATGACCTTTCGCTGCTCACAGTAATTGGCATTATTTCGGCATAAAAAGTCAAAATTTCAAACAGCTAATACGTGCAGAGAGCCACATTTTTGCTCCAAAATGTGGCTCAAGCGTCGAATTTGGGATGTTTGGGATATTTTGAAAACTGCAAGGGGGGTTTAGACAAAATGTGACCTATCGCTGGTAGCAAGTATTGACATATTTTCGATATAAATTGTCGTAATTTCAAACTGCGAATATGTGCAGAGAGCAAGAATTTGGCTCCAAAATATGGCTCAAGGGTCTAATTTGGGATGTTTGGGATAATTTTAAAACTGCAGAGGGGGTTTCGGCAAAATGTGATCCATCGCCGCTTTCAGTAATTGGCATATTTTCGATATAAAAAGCCGTAATTTCATACTGCGAATACATGCAGAAAGCCAAAATTTGGCGCCAAAATATGGCTCAAGGGTCGAATTTGAGATGTTTGGGATATTTTGAAAACTGCAGGAAGTGCTTGGGCAAAATGTGATCCATCGCCGCACTCAGTAATTGGCATACTTTCGGTATAAAATGTTGTAAGTTCAAACTGCGAATACGTTCAGAGAGCAAAAATTTGGCATCAAAATATAGGTCATGGGTCGAAGTTAGGATGTTTGGTATATTTTGAAAACTACAGGGGGGTTTGGGCAAAATGTGACCAATCGTCGCTCTCAGTAATTGGCATATTTTCGATATAAAATGAAATAATTTTAAACTGCGAATACGTGCAGAGAGCCCCAATTTGGCTCCAAAATATTGCTCAAGCGTCGAATTTGGGATGTTTTGGATATTTTGAAAACTGCAGGGAGGGTTTGGGCAAAATGTGATCCATCGCTGCTTTCAGTAATTGTCATGTTTTCGGTATACAAAATCGTAATTTCATACTGCGAATACGCGCAGAAAGCCAGAATTTGGCTCCAAAATAAGGCTCAATGGTCGAATTTGGGATGTTTGGGATATTTTGCAAACTGCAGGGGGGTTTGGGCAAAATGTGACCCATCGCTTCTTTCAGTAATTGGCATATTTTCAACCGTCAAATTTGGGATAATTGAGATAAAAATTCGTAATTTCAAACTGCGAATACGTGCAGAGAGCCAGAAATTAGCTCCAAAATATGGCTCAAGGGTCGAATTTGGTATGTTTTAGATATTTTGAAAACTGCAAGGAGGGTTTAGGCAAAATGTGATCCATCGCTTCTCTAAGTAATTGGCATATTTTCTGAATAAAAAATCCTAATGTAAAACTGCGAATACATGCGGAGCGCCAGAATTTGGCTCCGAAATTAGGCTCAAGGGTGGAATTTGGGATAATTGGGATATTTTGAAAACTGCAGGGTGTTTTGGGCAAAATGCGACCTTTCGTAGCTCAGAGTAATTGGCATTATTTCAGAATAAAAAGACGAAATTTCAAAATGCTAATACGTGCAGAGAGCAACAATTTGGCTCCAAAATATGGCTGAAGCGTCGAATTTGGGATGTTTTGGATATTTTGAAAATTGCAAAAAGGGATTGGGCAAAATGTGATCCATCGCCGCTCTCAACAATTGGCATATTTTCGATATAAAATGTCATAATTTATATTGCGAATACGTGCAGAGAGCCAGAATTTGCCTCCAAAATATGGCTCAAGGGTGGAATTTGGGATGTTTGGGATATTTTGAAAACTACAGGGGGTTTTGGGCAAAATATGACCCTTCGCCTCTCACAGTAATTGGCATTATTTCGGTAAAAATGTAAAAATTTCAAACAGCTAATACGTGCAGAGATCCACAATTTTGCTCCAAAATTCGGCTCAAGCGTCGAATTTGGAATGTTTGCGATATTTTGAAAACAGCATGGCGGGGTTTGGGCAAAATGTGACCGATCGCCGCTCAAAGTAATTGGCATATTTTCGGTATAAAAATTCGTGATTTCAAACTGCGAATACTTGCAGAGAGTCAGAATTTGGCCCCAAAATATAGCTCAAGCGTCGAATTTGGGATGTTTGCTTTATTTTGAAAACTGCAGGGAGGGTTTGGGCAAAATGTGATCCATCGCCGCTCTCAGTAATTGGCATATTTTCAGTTTAAAAAGACGAAATTTCAAACTGCGAATACGTGCAGAGAGCCCGAATTTAGCTTCAAAATATGGCTCAAGCGTCGAATTTGGTATGTTTGGGATATTTTGAAAACTGCAGGGGGGTTTGGGCAAAATGTGACCTATCGCTTCTAGCAGGTATTGACATATTTTCGATATAAAATGTTGTAATTTCAAACTGCGAATATGTGCAGAGAGCCAGAATTTGGCTCCAAAATATGGCTCAATTGTCCAATTTGGGATGTTTGGGATAATTTAAAAACTGCAGAGAGGGTTTGGGCAAAATTTGATCCATCGCTGCTTTCAGTAATTGGCATGTTTTCGGTATAAAAAATCGTAATTTCATACTGCGAATACGCGCAGAAAGCCAGAATTTGGCTCCAAAATAAGGCTCAAGGGTCCAATTTGGGATGTTTGGGATATTTTGCAAACTGCAGGGGGGTTTGGGCAAAATGTGACCCATCGCTTCTTTCAGTAATTGGCATATTTTCAACCGTCAAATTTGGGATAATTGGGATAAAAATTCGTAATTTCAAACTGCGAATACGTGCAGAGAGCCAGAAATTAGCTCCAAAATATGGCTCAAGGTTCGAATTTGGGATGTTTTGGATATTTTGAAAACTGCAAGGAGGGTTTAGGCAAAATGTGATCCATCGCTTCTCTAAGTAATTGGCATATTTTCTGTATAAAAAATCCTAATGTAAAACTGCGAATACGTGCGGAGCGCCAGAATTTGGCTCCGAAATTTGGCTCAAGGGTGGAATTTGGGATAATTGGGATATTTTGAAAACTGCAGGGTGTTTTGGGAAAAATGCGACCTTTCGTAGCTCACAGTAATTGGCATTATTTCGGAATAAAAAGTCGAAATTTCAAAATGCTAATACGTGCAGAGAGCAACAATTTGACTCCAAAATATGGCTGAAGCGTCGAATTTGGGATGTTCTGGATATTTTGAAAATTGCTAGAAGGGATTGGGCAAAATGTGATCCATCGCCGCTCTCAAAAATTGGCATATTTTCGATATAAAATGTCATAATTTAAACTGCGAATACGTGCAGAGATTGCCAGAATTTGCCTCCAAAATATGGCTCAAGGGTGGAATTTGGGATGTTTGGGATATTTTGAAAACTACAGGGGGTTTTGGGCAAAATATGACCCTTCGCCTCCCACAGTAATTGGCATTATTTCGGTAAAAAAAAAAGTAAAAATTTCAAACAGCTAATACGTGCAAAGATCCACAATTTTGCTCCAAAATTCGGCTCAAGCGTCGAATTTGGAATGTTTGCGATATTTTGAAAACAGCATGGCAGGGTTTGGGCAAAATGTGACCGATCGACGCTCAAAGTAATTGGCACATTTTCGGTATAAAAAGTCGTAATTTCAAACGGCGAATACGTGCTGAGAGCCAGAATTTTCCTCCAAAATATGCTCAAGCGTTGAATTTGGGATGTTTGGGATATTTTGAAAACTGCAGGGGGGATTTGGGCAAAATGTTATCTATCGCCGCTTTCAGTAATTGACATATTTTTGGTATAAAATATCGTAATTTTAAACTGCGAATATGTGCAGAGAGCCAGAATTTGGCTCCAAAATATGGCTGAAGGGTCGAATTTGGGATGTTTGGGATATTTTGAAAACTGCAGGGAGGACTTGGGCAAAATACGATCCACCGCCGCACTCAGTAATTGGCATATTTTTGGTATAAAATGTCCCAATTTCAAACTGCGAATACGTGCAGAAAGAGAGAGAATTTGGCACAAAAATATAGCTCATGGGTCGAATTTGGGATGTTTGGGATATTTTGAAAACTGCAGGAGGGTTTGGGCAAAATGTGACCCATCGTCGCTCTCAGTAATTGGCATATTTTCGTAGAAAATGAAATAATTTCAAACTGCGAATACGTGCAGAGAGCCCGAATTTGACTCCAAAATATGGCTCAAGCGTCGAATTTTGGATGTTTTGGAAATTTTGAAAACTGCAGGGAAGATTTGGACAAAATGTGATCCATCGCCGCTTTCAGTAATTTTCATGTTTTCGTTACAAAAATCGTAATTTCATACTGCGAATACGCGCAGAAAGCCAGAATTTGGCTCCAAATTAATTCTCAAGGGTCGAATTTTGGATGTTTGGGATATTTTGAAAACTGCAGGGAGGGTTTGGGCAAAATGTGATCCATCGCCGCTCTCAGTAATTGGCATACTTTCGGTTTAAAAAGCAGTAATTTCAAACTGCGAATACGTGCAGAGAGCCAGAATTTGACTCCAAAATATGGGTCAAGCGTTGAATTTGGGATGTTTGGGAAATTTTGGAAACTGCAGGGAGGTTTTGGGCAAAATGTGATCTATCGCCGCTCTCAGTAATTGACATATTTTTGGTATAAAATGTCGTAATTTTAAACTGAGAATATGTGCAGAGAGCCAGAATTTGGCTCCAAAATATGGCTGAAGGGTCGAATTTAGGATGTTTGGGATATTTTGAAAACTGCAGGGAGGACGTGGGCAAAATACGATCCATCGCCGCACTCAGTAATTGGCATATTTTCGGTATAAAATTTCCCAATTTCAAACTGGGGGGTTTGGGCAAAATGTGATCCATTGCCGCTTTCAGTAATTGGCATATTTTCGGTATAAAAGTTCGTGATTTCAAACTGCGAATACGTGCAGAGAGCCAGAATTTGGCTGCAAAATATGGCTCATATGGATGAATTTGGGATGTTTTTGATATTTTGAAAACTGCAGGAGGGTTTAGGCAAAATGTGATCCATCGCCGCTCTAAGTAATTGGTATATTTTCGGTATAAAAATTCCTAATGTGAAACTGCGAATACGTGCAGAGAGCCAGATTTTGGCTACAAAATTTGACTCAAGGGTGGAATTGGGGATAATTCTGATATTTTGAAAACTGCCGGGGGGTTTGGGCAAAATGTGACCCATCGCTGCTTTCAATAATTAGCATATTTTCAAGCTTCAAATTTGGGATGTTTGGGATAAAAAGTCGTAATTTCAAACAACGAATACGTGCAGAGAGGAAGAATTTGGCTCCAAAATAATTCTCAAGGGTCGAATTTTGGATGTTTGGGATATTTTGAAAACTGCAAAAGGGATTTGGGCAAAATGTGATCTATCGCCGCTTTCAGTAATTGACATATTTTTGGTATAAAATATCGTAATTTTAAACTGCGAATATGTGCAGAGAGCCAGAATTTGGCTCCAAAATATGGCTGAAGGGTCGAATTTGGGATGTTTGGGATATTTTGAAAACTGCAGGGAGGACTTGGGCAAAATACGATCCACCGCCGCACTCAGTAATTGGCATATTTTTGGTATAAAATGTCCCAATTTCAAACTGCGAATACGTGCAGAAAGAGAGAGAATTTGGCACAAAAATATAGCTCATGGGTCGAATTTGGGATGTTTGGGATATTTTGAAAACTGCAGGAGGGTTTAGGCAAAATGTGACCCATCGTCGCTCTCAGTAATTGGCATATTTTCGTAGAAAATGAAATAATTTCAAACTGCGAATACGTGCAGAGAGCCCGAATTTGACTCCAAAATATGGCTCAAGCGTCGAATTTTGGATGTTTTGGATATTTTGAAAACTGCAGGGAGGGTTTGGGCAAAATGTGATCCATCGCCGCTCTCAGTAACTGGCATACTTTCGGTTTAAAAAGCAGTAATTTCAAACTGCGAATACGTGCAGAGACCCAGAATTTGGCTCCAAAATATGGGTCAAGCATTGAATTTGGGATGTTTGGGAAATTTTGGAAACTGCAGGGAGGTTTTGGGCAAAATGTGATCTATCGCCGCTCTCAGTAATTGACATATTTTTGGTATAAAATGTCGTAATTTTAAACTGAGAATATGTGCAGAGAGCCAGAATTTGGCTCCAAAATATGGCTGAAGGGTCGAATTTGGGATGTTTGGGATATTTTGAAAACTGCAGGGAGGACGTGGGCAAAAATACGATCCATCGCCGCACTCAGTAATTGGCATATTTTCGGTACAAAATGTCCCAATTTCAAACTGCGAATACGTGCAGAGAAAGAGAATTTGGCTCCAAAATATAGGTCAAGTGTCGAATTTGGGATGTTTGGGATATTTTGATAACTGCAGGGGGGTTTGGGCAAAATGTGACCCATCGTCGCTCTCAGTAATTGGCATATTTTCATAAAAAATGAAATAATTTCAAACTGCGAATACGTGCAGAGTGCCCAAATTTGGCTCCAAAATATGGCTCAAGCTTCAAATTTCGGATGTTTGGGATATTTTGAAAACTGCAGGGAGGGTTTGGGTAAAATGTGATCCATCGCCGCTTTCAGTAATTTTCATGTTTTCGGTATAAAAAGTCGTAATTTCAAACTGCGAATACGCGCAGAGAGCCAGATTTGGTTTCTAAAATATGGCTCAAAGGTCAAAATTGGGATGTTTGGGATATTTTGCAAACTGCCGGAGGGTTTGGGCAAAATGTGACCCATCGCTGCTTTCAAGAATTAGCATATTTTCAAGCGTCAAATTTGAGATGTTTGGGATAAAAATTCGTAATTTCAAACAACGAATACGTGCAGAGAAGCAGAATTTGGCTCCAAAATAATTCTCAAGGGCCAAATTTTGGATGTTTGGGATATTTTTAAAATCTGCAGGGAGGGTTTGGGCAAAATGTGATTCATCTCCGCTCTCAGTAATTGGCATATTTTCGGTATAAAAAGTCGTAATTTCAAACTGCGAATACGTGCAGATAGCCAGAATTTGGCTCTAAAATATGGGTCAAGCGATGAATTTGGGACATTTGGGAAATTTTGGAAACTGCAGGGAGGGTGTGGGCAAAATTTGATAAATCACTGCTTTCAGTAATTGGCATATTTTTGGTATAAAAAGTCATAATTTTGAACTGCGAATACGTGCAGAGAGCCTGAATTTGGCTCTAAAATATAGCTCAAGCGTCGAATTTGGGATGTTTTGGATATTTTGAAAACTGCAGGGAGGGTTTGGGCAAAATGTGATCCATCGCCGCTCTCAGTAATTGGCATATTTTCGGTATAAAATGTCATAATTTAAACTGTGAATACGTGCAGAGAGCCAGAATTTGCCTCTAAAATATGGCTCAAGGGTGGAATTTTGGATGTTTGGGATATTTTGAAAACTACAGGGGGTTTTGGGCAAAATATGACACTTCGCCTCTCACAGTAATTGGCATTATTTCGGTAACAAAAGTAAAAATTTCAAACAGCTAATACGTGCAGAGATCCACAGTTTTGCTCCAAAATTCGGCTCAAGCGTCGAATTTGGAATATTTGCGATACTTTGAAAACAGCATGGCGGGGTTTTGGCAAAATGTGACCCATTGCCGCTCAAAGTAATTGGCATATTTTTGGTATAAAATTCGTAATTTCAGACTGCGAATACGTGCAGAGAGCCCAAATTTGGCTTCAAAATATGGCTCAAGCGTCGAATTTGGGATGCTTGGGATATTTTGAAAACTGCAGGGGGGGTTTGGGCAAAATGTGACCTATCGCTGCTAGCAGTTATTGACATATTTTCGATATAAAATGTCGTAATTTCAAACTGAGAATATGTGCAGAGAGCCAGAATTTGGCTCCAAAATATGGCTCAAGGGTCGAATTTGGGAAGTTTGGGATAATTTAAAAACTGCAGAGAGGATTTGGACAAAATTTGATCCATCGCCGCTTTTAGTAATTGGCATATTTTCGGTATAAAAAGTCGTAATTTCAGACGGCGAATACAAGCAGAAAGACAAAATTTGGCTCCAAAATAATTCTCAAGGGTCGAATTTGGGATGTTTTGGATATTTTGAAACTGCTGGGAGGGTTTGGACAATATGTGATCCATCGCCGCTCTCAGTAATTGGCATATTTTCGGTATAAAATGTCGTAATTTCAAACTGCGAATGCGTGTAGAGAGCGAGAATTTGGCTCCAAAATATGGGTCAAGCGTCTAATTCGGGATGTTTGGGATATTTTGAAAACTGCAGGGAGTGTTTGGGCAGAATGTGATCTATTGCCGCTTTCAGTAATTGGCATATTTTCGGTATAAAAAGTCGTGATTTCAAACTGCGAATACGTGCAGAGAGCCAGAATTTGGCTGCAAAATATTGCTCATATGGATGAATTTGGGATGTTTTGGATATTTTGAAAACTGCAGGAGGGTTTAGGCAAAATGTGATCCATCGCCGCTTTAAGTAATTGGCATATTTTCGGTATAAAAATTCCTAATGTAAAACTGCGAATACGTGCAGAGAGCCAGAATTTGGCTCCAAAATTTGGCTCAAGGGTGGAATTTGGGATAATTGGGATATTTTGAAAACTGCAGGGGGTTTTGGGCAAAATGTGACCTTTCGCCGCTCACAGTAATTGGCATTATTTCGGAATAAAAATTCGAAACTTCAAACTGCTAATACGGGCAGAGAGCCACAATTTGACTCCAAAATATAGCTCAAGCGTCGAATTTGGGATGTTTTGGATATTTTGAAAACTGCAAGGAAGGTTTGGGCAAAGAGTGATCCTGAGAGCGGCGATAAGTCACATTTTGCCCAAACCCCCTCCCCTGCAGTTTTCAAAATATCCCAAACATCCCAAATTCGATGCTTAAGCCATATTTTTAAACCAAATTCTTGCTCTATGCATCTACTCGCAGTTTCAAATTACGACATTTTATACCGAAAATATGCCAATAGTCATGGAAATAGTCATCATGACTATTACACTCCCAACATATTCATCACGACAATTACACTCCCAACATAGTCATCATGATTATTACTCTCGAAACATATTCATCATGACTCTCACACTCCCAACATAGTCATCATGTCTATTATACTCCCAGCATAGTCATCATTACTATTACACTCCCAACAAAGTCATCATTACTATTCCACTCCCAACATAGTCATCATGAGGACTACACTCCCAAATTAGTCAGCAGCACAATTACACTCCCAACATAGTCCTCATGGCTATTACACTCCCAACATAGGCACCATGACTATTACGCTCCCAACATAGTCATCATGACTATTACACTCCTAACATTGTCATCATGACTATTACACTCCCAATAGTCATCATCACTATTACTCTCCTAATATAGTCATCATCGCTATTACACTCCCAACATTGTCATCATGACTATTACTCTCCCAACATAGTCATCATGACTATTACACTCCCAACATAGTCATCATGACTATTACACTCTAAACATAGTCATCATGACAATTACACTCCCAACATAGTCATCATGACTATTACACTCCCAGCATCGACATCGTGACTATAAAACCTCAACATAGTCATCATGACTAATACTCTCCCAACATAGTCATCATGGCTGTTACACTTCCAACATAGTCATCATGACTATTACTATCCCAACATAGTCTTCATGACTATTACTCTCCCAACATAGTCATCATGACTATTACACTCCCAACATAGTCATCATGGCTGTTACACTTCCAACATAGTCATCATGACTATTACACTCCCAAGATAGTTATCATGACTATTACTCTCCCAACATAGTCATCATGACTATTACACTCCCAACATAGTCATCATGACTATTACACTCCTAAAATTTTCATCATGACAATTACACTTCTAACATAATCATCATGACTATTACACTCCCAACATAGTCATCAGGACAATTACACTCCCAACATAGTCATCATGACTATTACTCTCCCAACATTTTCATCATGGCTATTACACTCCCAACATAAGCACCATGACTATTACACTCCCAACATAGTCATCATGACTATTACACTCCCAACATAATCATCATGACTATTACACTCCTAACATAGTTATCATGACTATTGCACTCCCAAGATAGTCATCATGACTATTACTCTCCCAACATAGTCATCATGACTATTACACTTCCAAAATAGTTATCATCACTATTACTCTCCTAATATAGTCATCATCGCTATTACACTCCCAACATTGTCATCATGACTAATACTCTCCCAACATAGTCATCATTACTATTACACTCCCAACATAGTCATCATTACTATTACACTCCCAACATAGTCATCATGAGGATTACACTCCCAAATTAGTCATCCGGACAATTACACTCCCAACTTAGTCATCATGGCTATTACACTCCCAACATATGCACCATGACTGTTACGCTCCCAACATAGTCATCATGACTATTACACTCCTAACATTGTCATCATGACTATTACACTCCCAACATAGTCATCATCACTATTACTCTCCTAATATAGTCATCATCGCTATTACACTCCCAACATTGTCATCATGACTATTACTCTCCCAACATAGTCATCATGACTATTACACTCCCAACATAGTCATCATGAATATTACACTCTTAACATAGTCATCATGACAATTACACTCCCAACATAGTCATCATGACTATTACACTCACAACATCGTCATCGTGACTATAAAACCTCAACATAGTAATCATGACTAATACTCTCCCAACATAGTCATCATGGCTGTTACACTTCCAACATAGTCATCATGACTATTACTATCCCAACATAGTCTTCATGACTATTACTCTCCCAACATAGTCATCATGACTATTACTCTCCCAACATAATTATCATGACTATTACACTCCCAACATAGTCATCATGGCTGTTACACTTCCAACATAGTCATCATGACTATTACACTCCCAAGATAGTTATCATGACTATTACTCTCCCAACATAGTCATCATGACTATTACACTCCCAACATAGTCATCATGACTATTACACTCCTAAAATTTTCATCATGACAATTACACTTCTAACATAATCATCATGACTATTACACTCCCAACATAGTCATCAGGACAATTACACTCCCAACATAGTCATCATGACTTTTACTCTCCCAACATAGTCATCATGGCTATTACACTCCCAACATAAGCAACATGACTATTACACTCCCAACATAGTCATCATGACTATTACACTCCTAACATTGTCATCATGACTATTACACTCCTAACATAGTCATCATCACTATTACTCTCCTAATATAGTCATCATCGCTATTACACTCCCAACATTGTCATCATGACTATTACTCTCCCAACATAGTCCTCATGACTATTACTCTCCCAACATAGTCATCATGACTATTACTCTCCCAACATAGTCATAATGACTATTACACTCCCAACATAGTCATCATGACTATTACACTCTAAACATAGTCATCATGACAATTACACTCCCAACATAGTCATCATTACTATTACACTCCGAACATCGTCATCTTGACTATAAAACCTCAACATAGTCATCATGACTATTACTCTCCCAACATAGTCATCATGGCTATTACTATCCCAACATAGTCTTCATGACTATTACTCTCCCAACTAAGTCATCATGACTATTACACTCCCAACATAATCATCATGACTATTACACTCCCAACATAGTCATCATGACTATTACACTCCCAAAATAGTCATCATGACTATTACACCTCCAACATCTTCATCGTGGTTATTACACTCCCAACATCGTCATCATCAGTATAAAACCTCAAAATAGCCATCATGTCAATTACACTCCCAATATCTTCATTATGACTATAAATCCTCAACATAGCCATCATGACAATTACACTCCCAACATAGTCATCATACCTATTACTCACCCAATATAGTCATCATGACTATTACACCCCTAGCATAGTCATCATGACTAATACTCTCCCAACATCATGACTATTACTCTCCCAACATCATGACTATTACACTTCCAACATCGTCATCATGACCATAAGACTCCCAACATTGTCATCATGACCATAACACTCCCAACATAGTCATCATGACCATAACACTCTCAACATAGTCATCATGACTATTACTCTTCCAACATTTTGACTATTACACATCCAACATAGTCATCATGACTATTACACTCTCAACAGTCATCATGGCTATTACACTGCCAATATAGTCATCATGACAATTACACTGTCAAAATAGTCGTCATGATTATTACACTACCAACTTAGGAATCATGACTATTACACTCCCAACATAATCATCATGACTATTACACTCCCAACATAGTCACCATTACTATTACACTCCCAACATAGTCATCATGACTATTACACCCCAACATCTTCATCGTGACTATTACACTCCTATCATACTCATCATGACTGTTACTCTCCCAACATCGTCATCGTGACTATTACACTCCCAACATCGTCATCATAACTATAAAACCTCAACATAGCTATCATGACAATTGCACTCCCAACATATTCATCATGACAATAAAACCTCAACATAGTCATCATGACAATTACACTCCCTATATAGTCATCATGACTATTGCTCTCCAGACATCGTCATCATTACTATAAAACCTCAACATTGTCATCATGACAATTACACTCCCAACATTGTCATCATGACTATTACTCTCCCAACATAGTCATCATGACTATTTCACTCCCAACATAGTCATCATGACTATTACACTTCCATTATTGTCATCATGACTATTACTCTCCAAACATCGTCATCATGACTATTACTCTCCCAACATCATGACAATTTCTCTCTCAACATCATGACTATTACTCTCCTAACATCAAGACTACTACTCTCCCAACATCAGGACTATTACTCTCCCAACATCATGACTATTACTCTCACAACATCATGACTATTACTCTCTCAACATCATGACTATTACACTCCCAACATCGTCATCATGACTATGAAACCTCAACAAAATCATCATGACTATGACTCTCCCAACATAGTTATCATGACTTTTACACTCCCAACATAGTCATCATGACTATTACTCTCCCAACATAGTCATCATGACAATTACACTCCCAACATAGACAGCATGACTATTACACTCCCAACATTGTCATCATGACTATTACTCTCCCAATATAGTCATCATGACTATTACACTCCCAACATAGTCATCATGACTATTACACTCCGAACATTGTCATCACGACTATTACACTCCCAACATAGTCATCATGACAATTTCACTCCCAATATAGTCATCATGACTATTACACTCCCAACATCGTTATCATGACTATAAAACCTCAACATAGTCATCATGACTATTACTCTCCCAACACAGTCATCATGAGTATTATACTCCCAACATAGTCATCATGACTATTACTCTCCCAACATAGTCATCATGACTATTACACCCCCAACATCTTCATCGTGACTATTACACTCCCAACATCGTCATCATGACTATAAAACCTCAACATAGCCATCATGACAATTACACTCCCAACATAGTCATCATGACTATAAAACCTGAAAATGGTCATCATGACAATTACACTCCTAACATAGTCATCATGACTATTACTCTCCCAACATCGTCATCATGACTATAAAACCTCAACATTTTCATCATGACAATTGCACTCCCAACATAGTCATCATGACCATTACTCTCCTAACATAGTCATCATGACTATTACACCCCCAACATAGTCATCATGACCATAACACCCCCAACATAGTCTTCATGACTATTTCTCTCCCAACTTCATGACTTTTACTCGTCCAACATAGTCATCATGACTGTTACACTGCCAATTTAGTCATTATGACAATTACACTGCCAACATAGTCGTCATGAATATTACACTACCAACTTAGTCATCATGACTATTGCACTCCCAACATAGTCATCATGACTATTACACTCCCAACATAGTCATAATGACTATTACACTCCCAACATAGTCATCATGACTATTACACCCCCAACATCTTCATCGTGACTATTACACTGCCATCATAGCCATCATGACTATTACTCTCCCAACATCTTCATCGTGACTATTACACTCCCAACATCGTCACCATGACTATAGAACCTCAACATAGCCATCATGACAATTACACTTCCAACATAGTCATCATGACTATTAAACCTCTACATAGTCGTCTTGACAATTACACTCCCTACATAGTCATCATGACTATTACTCTCCAGACATCGTCATCATGACTATAAAACCTCAACATAGTCATCGTGACAATTACACTCCCAACATCGTCATCATGACTATTTCTCTCCCAACATGATGACTATTACTCTCCCAACATCATGACTGTTACTCTCCTAACATCAAGACTATTACTCTCCCAACATCATGACTATTACTCTCCCAACATCATGACTATTACACTCCCATCATAGTCATCATGACTATTACACTCCCAACATTGTCATCATGACCATAACACTCCCAACATAGTCATTATGACCATAACACTCCCAACATAGTCATCATGACCATAACAATTCCAACATAGTCATCATGACTATTAATCACCGAACATTGTCATCATGATTATTACTCTCCCAACATCATGACTATTACACTCCCATCATAGTCATCATGACTATTACACTCCTAACATTGTTATCATGCCCATAACACTCCCAACATAGTCATTATGACCATAACACCTCCAAAATAGTCATCATGACCATAACACTCCCAACATAGTCATCATGACTATTAATCTCCGAACATTGTCATTATGACTATTACTCTCCTAACATCATGACTAACATCACTTCCAACATAGTCATCATGACTATTTCACTGCCAACGTAGTCATCATGACAATTACACTGCCAACATAATCATCATGATAATTACACTGCCAACATAATCATGATTTTTACACTACCAACTTAGTCATCATGACTATTATACTCCCAACATTGCCATCATGACTATTACACTCCCAACCTAGTCATCATGACTAATACTTCTCAGTATAGTTATTATGAGTATTACACTCCAAACATAATCATGAGGACTATTCCAACATGGTAATGCCTTCCCAGCATCATCATCGGTACAAATAGGACAAAAATAGGATTATGTACTGTAGTTCGTGTAACACCATCACCACCACTACTTGCGGGTTATTCATGCCCGAGCCACCTCTTGGGTGGCATAATCTTCATCAATCTTCACCACCACTATCATTAATCCCCCCCCCCCTTCCCTTACCGACCATCACCATTTAAACCATCACAACCTAAACCACTATTCTCACCCATAGCCTCGCACAATGACGGGTTAGTATTGCTATATAGCCAGTTAACTATATTTTGTGTTATCTAGGATATAATTATGGCTAATAATGCTGGATGGTATGGCTAGGTCGTAATCATAATAATTATACTCTGACGTGGCCAAGTAAGTAGAGCGACGGGAATCCAGTCCCCCCCCCCTAAGATTGAAAAAATGAGGTGTCTTCCAGTGACAGTCTGCGTCTCCTCGGGCTCTTCCAGGGTGTTTGAAGTATACACAATGAGGCCTGGGGAGTGGGAGAGGTGTACTGCAGTTGAGCAGCAATACACAGTACTCGACGCACAGAAACAACTTGCTGCCCACGCCCTCGGCAAACGTCAGACAAAGGTATCACACCGTAAAAATAAGGACAAAAAAGATGAAGAAAAAGAGCGCCGCCAGAGGATGGTGAGGATTACACTGGATAACGGGAAGGTTCCCCCACGCCACCCTCCTCCCACCCGCGCCATCGTCTCCCACTGAACACTGCTAGAATGAAGGATTAATATTTAATTTAATTTAATTTATTTTAATTTTAAAGTGGACTGCTTTTTAATATTTAACCTGTTAGGTGTTTATCCATACACGTAGCGAAGCTTTAACTGTACATATAGCTTATGCAACAATTGGTGGTTATAAATAAACTACAGCATAATGTGTGTTAGTTTTATTGTAACAGTTTAATGGGTTAGTGTAACTGGGAAAAGAGCCTGTTGAAGAAACCAGAGCATGCAAGGTATCTGGGGTATCTTGTAGGTGGTACAGCTCTCTTTGACTTCTCATGGATAACAAGCTTACCAGCCAACAAGTTAGGCTATAACATTTGCACAAACATGTAAAGTACAGGTGTGACACATGAAAAGAAAAGTGTAATAATAATAATAATAATAATAATAATAATAATAATAATAATAATAATAATAATAATAATAATAATAATAATAATAATAATAATAATAATAATAATATTAATAATAATAATAATAATAATAATAATAATGAGGCTTACTCTTTGTTTGGGATTGATCCGCATCGTAACAGCAATGATTGATCCACTACATAACAGCATTGAACTACATAATAGTGTAGGACTGGACGGTAGAGCGACGGTCTCGCTTCTTGCAGGTCAGCGTTCAATCCTTGACCGTCCAAGAATGAGACCTGTACTGCCTTACGCCATCATCAATGACCGCTGTATGCCCCTACACCATTACAATGACCACTGTACTGCCTTACACCATCAACAATGACCCCTTTTCCTATATGTGATATAAACAAATTATCATCGAATTAGGCAATATTTTGCTGTTTTTCCACCTTTTTTGTGAATTTTCAGTTTATTGTTATTAATTCAATATATATACGATAAAAATGATGCAAACACATAATTGATTAGAAATTAACCTTAAATACTTCATTTATTTAACATTTTAGTTAATTCTAATGAAAACACATTGATTTTTATCATTTGTATTGGAAACAACATTGTCATATGTCTTTTCTTGGATCTAAATAATACGAAACCTTGCTCTATAATTTGAAGTTAAAATCCTCAAATATGGTAAAATAGTGACTTTTTCACGTGTTTCAATTTTTTATTTTTATCATTTGGATTGGAATGATAAAATGTGTTTCGCATTGTCATATGTCTTTTCTTGGATCTAAATAATACAAAACCTCGCTCTATGATTTGAAATTAAAATACTCAAATATGGTAAAATAGTTACTTTTTTCACGTTTTTCATGTAGTGTGATTATACGTAAATATATTCGTTTTTACCAATATTTCGATTCTACTTCATGTTTTCTCAAGATATGTGATTTGGCCTTCATATCTCAGAATTTTGCAAATTTTGCATTTTTAAGCAAGTTTCTTGCATTTTGTTTTGTACTAAAAATTGTCGAATTTAGCAATATTTTGACGTTTATCAATCCCCTTTTCCTTTATGTGATTTAAACAATATATCATCGAATTTGGCAATATTTTGCTGTTTTTCCACGTTTTTGTGAATTTTCAGTTTATTGTTATTAATTCATTAAATATACGATAAAAATTATGCAAACACATAATTGATTAGATAATAACCTTAAATACTTCATTTGCAATCATCTATTTGTTTCTCTTAAAATACTGAGTAAGATATTGAAAAGGGGAGAAGTTCGGTTTTTATTGCATATATCGACGTTTCAGCCGGAATAGAGCGGTTTTACGTGTACATCTTCCATCGGTAATATAAACGGAAAATCATGAACAATTTAGTTAATTCTAATGAAAACACATTGATTTTTATCATTTGTATTGGAAACAACATTGTCATATGTCTTTTCTCGGATCTAAATAATACGAAACCTCGCTCTATGATTCGAAGTTAAAATCCTCAAATTTGGTGTAACAGTGACTTTTTTCACGTTTTTCATTTCATATTTCGTATATATATTCATTTTTACCAATATTTCGATACTATTTCATATTATATCACGATATGTGATTTGGCCTTCAGGTCTCAGAATTTCGCATAATATTGCAATTTAAGGAAGTTTTCTTGCATTTTGTTTCGTACTAAAAATCATCTAATTTAGCAATATTTTCACGTTTATCATCCCCTTTTCCTTTATGTGATATAAACAAAATATCATCGAATTAGGCAATATTTTGCTGTTTTTCCACGTTTTTGTGAATTTTCAGTTTATTGTTATTAATACATTAAATATACGATAAAAATGATGCAAACACATAATTGATTAGAAATTACCCTTAAATACTTCATTTTCAATCAACTATTTGTTTCACGTTAAAATACTGAGAAAGATATTGAAAAGGGGAGAACTTCTGTTTTTATTGCATATATCGACGTTTCAGCCGGATTAGAGCGGTTTTACGTGTACATCTTCCATCGGTAAAATAAACGGAAAATCAGGATTATTTTAGTTAATTCTAATGAAAATACATTGATTTTTATCATTTGTATTGGAAACAACATTGTCATATGTCTTTTCTTAGATCTAAGTAATACGAAACCTTGCTCTGTAATTTGAAGTTAAAATCCTCAAATATGGTATAATAGTGACTTTTTCACGTTTTTCATATAGTGTGATTTTACGTAAATATAATCATTTTTACCAATATTTCGATACAACTTCAGGTTTTCTCACGATATGTGATTTGGCCTTCATATCTCAGAATTTCGCAAATTTTGCATTTTTAAGCAAGTTTCTTGCATTTTGTTTTGAACTAAAATCTTCGAATTTAGCAATATTTTGACGTTTATCATCCACTTTTCCTTCATGTGATTTAAACAAAATATCATCGAATTATGCGATATTTTGCTGTTTTTCCACGTTTTTGTGAATTTTCAGGTTATTGTTATTAATTCATGAAATATACGATAAAAATGATGCAAACACATAATTGATTAGAAATTAACAATAAATACTTCATTTTCAATCAACTATTTGTTTCTCGTTAAAATACTGTGTAAGATATTGAAAAGGGGAGAAGTTCTGTTTTTATTGCATATATCAGTGTTTCAGCCGGATTAGAGCGGTTTTACGTGTACATCTTCCATCGGTAATATAAACGGAAAACCAGGAACATTTTAGTTAATTCTAATGAAAACACATTGATTTATATCATTTGTATTGGAAACAACATTGTCATATGTCTTTTCTTGGATCTAAATAATACGAAACATTGCTCTGTAATTTGAAGTTAAAATCCTCAAATATGGTATAATAGTGACTTTTTCACGTTTTTCATATAGTGTGATTTTACGTAAATATATTCGTTTTTACCAATATTTCGATACTACTTTATGTTTTCTCACGATATGTGATTAGGCCTTCATATCTCTTAATTTCGCAAATTTTGCATTTTTAAGCATGTTTCTTGCATTTTGTTTTGTACTAAAAATCTTCGAATTTAGCAATATTTTGACGTTTATCATCCCCTTTTCCTTTATGTGATTTAAACAAAATATCTTCGAATTAGGCAATATTTTGCTGTTTCTCCACGTTTTTTGTGAATTTTCAGTTAATTGTTATTAATTAAATATATATACGATAAATATGATGCAAACACATAATTGATTAGAAATTAACCTTAAATACTTCATTTTCAATCAACTATTTGTTTCTCGTTAAAATACTGAGTAAGATATTGAAAATGGGAGAAGTTCTGTTTTTATTACATATATCGACGTTTCAGCCGGATTAGAGTGATTTTACGTGTACATCTTCCATCGGTAATATAAACGGAAAATCAGGAACATTTTAGTTATTTCTAATGAAAACACATTGATTTATATCATTTGTATTGGAAACAACATTGTCATATGTCTTTTCTTGGATCTAAATAATACGAAACATTGCTCTGTAATTTGAAGTTAAAATCCTCAAATATGGTATAATAGTGACTTTTTCACGTTTTTCATATAGTGTGATTTTACGTAAATATATTCGTTTTTACCAATATTTCGATACTACTTTATGTTTTCTCACGATATGTGATTAGGCCTTCATATCTCTTAATTTCGCAAATTTTGCATTTTTAAGCATGTTTCTTGCATTTTGTTTTGTACTAAAAATCTTCGAATTTAGCAATATTTTGACGTTTATCATCCCCTTTTTCTTTATGTGATTTAAACAAAATATCTTCGAATTAGGCAATATTTTGCTGTTTCTCCACGTTTTTTGTGAATTTTCAGTTAATTGTTATTAATTAAATATATATACGATAAATATGATGCAAACACATAATTGATTAGAAATTAACCTTAAATACTTCATTTTCAATCAACTATTTGTTTCTCGTTAAAATACTGAGTAAGATATTGAAAATGGGAGAAGTTCTGTTTTTATTACATATATCGACGTTTCAGCCGGATTAGAGTGATTTTACGTGTACATCTTCCATCGGTAATATAAACGGAAAATCAGGAACATTTTAGTTATTTCTAATGAAAACACATTGATTTTTATCATTTGTATTGGAAACAACATTGTCATATGTCTTTTCATGGATCTAAATAATACGAAACCTTGCTCTGTAATTTGAAGTTAAAATCCACAAGTATGGTAAAATAGTGACTTTTTCACGTTTTTCATATAGTGTGATTTTACGTAAATATATTCGTTTTTACCAATATTTCGATACTACTTCATGTTTTCTCACGATATGTGATTTGGCCTTCATATATCTTAATTTCGCAAATTTTGCATTTTTAAGCAAGTTTCTTGCATTTTGTTTTGTACTAAAAATCTTCGAATTTAGCAATATTTTCACGTTTATCATCCCCTTTTCCTTTCTGTGATTTAAACAAAATATCATCGAATTAGGCAATATTTTGCTGTTTTTCCACGTTTTTGTGAATTTTCAGTTTATTGTTATTAATTCATTTAATATACGATAAAAATGACGCAAACACATAATTGATTAGAAATTAACCTTAAATACTTCATTTTCAATCAACTATTTGTTTCTCGTTAAAATACTGATTAAGATATTGAAAGGGGAGAAGTTCGGTTTTTATTGCATATATCAACTTTTCAGCTGGATTAGAGCGGTTTTACATGTACATCTTCCATCGGTAAATTCGGCTCAAGCATCGAATTTGAAATGTTTGCGATATTTTGGAACCAGCATGGCGGGGTTTGGGCAAAATGTGACCGATCGCCGCTCAAAGTAATTGGTATATTTTCGGTATAAAAATTCGTGATTTCAAACTGCGAATACTTGCAGAGAGTCAGAATTTGTCCCCAAAATATAGCTTAAGCGTCGAATTTGGGATGTTTGCTATATTTTGAAAACTGCAGGGAGGGTTTGGGCAAAATGTGATCCATCGCCGCTCTCAGTAATTGGCATATTTTCAATTTAAAAAGACGAAATTTCAAACTGCGAATACGTGCAGAGAGCCCGAATTTAGCTTCAAAATATGGCTCAAGCGTCGAATTTGGGATGTTTGGGATATTTTGAAAACTGCAGGGGGGGGTTTGGGCAAAATATGACCTATCGCTGCTAGCAGGTATTGACATATTTTCGATATAAAATGTTGTAATTTCAAACTGCGAATATGTGCAGAGAGCCAGAATTTGGCTCCAAAATATGGCTCAATTGTCGAATTTGGGATGTTTGGGATAATTTAAAAACTGCAGAGAGGGTTTGTGCAAAATTTGATCCATCGCTGCTTTCAGTAATTGGCATATTTTCGGTATAAAAAGTCGAAATTTCAAACTGCGAATACAAGCAGAAAGACAAAATTTGGTTCCAAAATAATCCTCAAGTGTCGAATTTGGGATGTTTTCGATTTTTTAAAAACTGCTGGGAGGGTTTGGGTAAAATGTGATCCATCGCCGCTCTCAGTAATTGGCATATTTTCGGTATAAAAAGTCGTAATTTCAAAATGCGAATGCGTGCAGAGAGCCAGAATTTGGCTCCAAAATATGGCTCAATTGTCGAATTTGGGATGTTTAGGATAATTTAAAAACTGCAGAGAGGGTTTGGGCAAAATTGGGATGTTTTGGATATTTTGAAAACTGCAGGAGGGTTTAGGCAAAATGTGGTCCATCGCCGCTCTAAGTAATTGACATATTTTCGGTATAAAAAATCTTAATGTAAAACTGCGAATACGTGCAGAGTGCCACAATTTGGCTCCAAAATTTGGCTCAAGGGTGGAATTTGGGATAATTGGGATATTTTGAAAACTGCAGGGGGTTTTGGGCAAAATGTGACCTTTCGCTGCTAACAGTAATTGGCATTATTTCGGAATAAAAACTCAAAATTTCAAACTGCTAATACGTGCAGAGAGCCACAATTTGGCTCCAAAATATGGCTCAAGCGTCGAATTTGGGATGTTTAGGATATTTTGAAAACTGCAAGGAAGGTTTGGGCAAAAAGTGATCCTGAGAGCGGCGATAGGTCACATTTTGCCCAAACCCTCTCCCCTGCAGTTTTCAAAATATCCCAAACATCCCAAATTCGATGCATGAGCCATATTTTGGAGCCAAATTCTGCCTCTATGCATCTATTCACAGTTTGAAATTACAACATTTTATACCGAAAATATCCCAATTACTGAAAGCGGCGATGGATCACATTCTGCCCAAACCCTCCGTGAAGTTTTCAAAATATCCCAAACATCCTAAACTCGACGCTTGAGCAATATTTTGAAATAAAAATATGGCTCTCTGCACGTATTCGCATTTTGAAATTTCGAATTTTTAAACCGAAAATATTCCAATTACTGATAGCGGCGATGGATCACATTTTGCGCAAACCCTACCAGCAGTTTTCAAAATATTCCAAACATCCTAAATTCGACCCGTGAACCATATTTTGGAGCCAAATTCTGGCTCTCTGCACGTATTCGCAGTTTGAAATTACGTCTTTTTATACCGAAAATATGCCAATTACTGAGAGCAGCGATGGGTCACATTTTGCCCAAACCTTCCCCTGCAGTTTTTTAATATCGCAAGCATCCCAAATTTCACCCTTGCGCCATATTTTGCAGCCAAATTCTGGCTCTCTGCACGTATTCGCAGTTTTAAATTTGGAATTTTTATAACGAAAATATGCCAATTAATTTGAGCAGCGATGGATCACATTTTACCCAAACCCTCCGTGCAGTTTTCAAAATATCCAAAACATCTAAAATTCGGACCTTGAGATATATTTTGTAGCCAAATTCCGGCATTCTGCACGTATTGGCAGTTTCAAATAATGACTTTTTATACCGAAAATATGCCAATTACTGAAAGCAGCGATAGATCACATTCTAGCCAAACCCACCATTCAGTTTTCAAAATATCCCAAGCATCCCAAATTCGACCCTTGAGCCATATTTTGGAGCCAAATACTGGCTCTCTGCACATATTCGCAGATTAAAATTACGACATTTTATACCGAAAATATGTTAATTACAGAAAGCGGCGATGGGTCACATTCTGCCCAAACCTTCCCTGCAGTTTTCAAAATATCCCAAACATTCCAAATTCGAAGCTTGAGCCATATTTTGGAGCCAAATTCTGGCTCTGTGCACCTACTCGCAGTTTGAGATTACGAATTTTTATACCAAAAATATGCCAATTAATGAGAGCGGCGATGGATCACATTCTGCACAAACCCTCCCTTCAGTTTTCAAAATATCCCAAACATTCCAAATTCGACGCTTAAGCAATATTTTGGAGCCAAATTCTGGCTTTCTGCGTGTATTCGCAGTTTGAAATTACGACTTTTTATACCGAATATATGCCAATTACTAAAAGGGGCGATGGGTCACATTTTGCCCAAAGCCCCCTGTAGTTTTCAAAATATTCCAAACATCCCAAATTCGACCCTTAAGCCATATTTTAGAGCCAAACTCTGGTTCTCTGCACGTATTCGCAGTTTGAAATAACGACTTTTATACTGAAAATATGCCAATTACTGGAAGCGGCGATGGATCACATTATGACCAAACCCTCCCTGCAGTTTTTAAAATATCCCAAATTCGACCCTTGAGGCATATTTTATAGCCAAATTATGGCTTTCTGCACGTATTCGCAGTTTGAAATAACGACCTTTTATAACGAAAATATGCCAATTACTGAAAGCGCCGATAGATCACATTTTGCCCAAATCCACCATTCAGTTTTCAAAATATCCCAAGCATCCCAAATTCGACGCTTGATCCATATGTTGGAGCTAAATTCTGGCTCTCTGCACGTACTCGCAGTTTGAAATTATGACTTTTTAAACCAAAAATATGCCAATTGCTGAAAGCGGCGATGGATCACATTTTGCCCAAACCCTCCCTGCAGTTTTCAAAATATCCAAAACATCCCAAATTCGACGCTTGCGCCATGTTTTGGAGCTAAATTCTGGCTCTCTGTACGTATTCGCAGTTTCAAATTACGATTTTTTACGACCGAAAATAACCAATTACGAAGAGCGGCAATGGATCACATTTTGCCCAAACCCTACCTGCAGTTTTCAATATATCCAAAACATCCCAAATTCGAATCTTGACCCTTTTTTTGGAGCCAAATTCTGACTCTCTGCACGTATTCGCAGTTTGAAATTACAACTTTTTATATTGAAAATATGCCAATTAATGAAAGCAGCGATGGGTCACATTTTGACCAAAACCCCATGCAGTTTTCAAAATATCCCAAACATCCAAAATTCAACTCCTTAGCCATATTTGGAGCCAAATTCTGGCTCTCTGCACATGTTCGCAGGTTGAAATTACGACACATTTTATACCGAAATTATGTCAACTACTGAGAGCCGCGATGGGTCACATTTTGCCCAAACCCCCTTTGCGCTTTTGAAAATAAAATACTGAGTAAGATATTAAAAAGGGGAGAAGTTCTGTTTTTATTGCATATATCGACATTTCAGCCGGATTAGAGCGGTTTTACGTGTACATCTTCCATCGGTAATATCAACGGAAAATCAGGAACATTTTAGTTAATTCTAATGAAAACACATTGATTGTTATCATTTGTATTGGAAACAACATTGTCATATGTCTTTTCTTGGATCTAAATATTACGAAACCTCGCTTTATGATTCGAAGTTAAAATCCTCAAATTTGGTATAATAGTGACTTTTTTCACGTTTTTCATGTAGTTTGATAGTACGTAAATATATTCTTTATTACCAATATTTCGATACTATTTCATGTTTTCTCACGATATGTGATTTGGCCTTCATATCTTAGAATTTCGCAATTTTTTGCATTTTTAAGCAAGTTTCTTGCATTTTGTTTTGCACTTAAATCGTCGAATTTAGCAAAATTTTGACGTTTATCAATCCCCCTTTTCCTTTATGTGATTTAAACAAAATATCGTCGAATTAGGCAATATTTTGCCGTTTTTCCACGTTTTTGTAAATTTTCAGTTTATTGGTATTAATTCATTAAATTTACGATAAAAATGATGCAAACACATAATTGATTAGAAATTAACCTTAAATACTTCATTTTCAATCAACTATTTGTTTCTCGTTAAAATACTGAGTAAGATATTGAAAAGGGGAGAAGTTCTGTTTTTATTGCATATATCGACGTTTCAGCCGGATTAGAGCGGTTTTACGTGAACATCTTAAATCGGTAATATAAACGGAAAATCAGGAACATTTTAGTTAATTCTAATGAAAACACATTGATTTTTATCATTTGTATTGGAAACAACATTGTCATATGTCTTTTTATGGATCTAAATATTACGAAACCTCGCTTTATGATTCGAAGTTAAAATCCTCAAATTTGGTATAATAGTGACTTTTTTCACGTTTTTCATGTAGTTTGATAGTACGTAAATATATTAATTTTCTACCAATATTTTGACACTATTTCATGTTTTCTCACGATATGTGATTTGGCCTTCATATCTCAGAATTTCGCAAATTTTGCATTTTTAAGCAAGTTTCTTGCATTTTGTTTTGTACTAAAAATCGTCGAATTAAGCAATATTTTGACGTTTATCAATTCCCTTTTCCTTTATGTGATTTAAACAAAATATTATCGAATTAGGCAATATTTTGCCTTTTTTCCTCGTTTTTTAAATTTTCAGTTCATTGGTATTAATTCATTAAATATACGATATAAATGATGCAAACACATAATTGAAGAGATAATAACCTTAAATACTTCATTTTCAATCAACTATTTGTTTCTCGTTAATATACTGAGTAAGATATTGAAAAGGGGAGAAGTTCTGTTTTTATTGCATATATCGACGTTTCAGCCGGATTAGAGCGGTTTTACGTGTACATCTTCCATCAGTAATATAAACGGAAAACCAGGAACATTTTAGTTAATTCTAATGAAAACACATTGATTTTTATCATTTGTATTGGAATGATAAAATGTGCTTCGCATTGTCATGTCTTTTCTTGGATCTAAATAATACAAAACCACGCTCTATGAATTGAAGTTAAAATCCTCAAATATGGTAAAATAGTGACTTTTTCACGTTTTTCATGTAGTGTGATTTTACGTATATATATTCGTTCTTACCAATATTTCTATACTACTTCAAGTTTTCTCACGACACGTGATTTGGCCTTCAAATCTCAGAATTTCGCCAATTTTGCATTTTTAAGCAAGTTTTTTGCATTTTGTTTTGTTCTAAAAATCATCGAATTTAGCAATATTTTGACGTTTATCATCCCTATTTCCATTCATGTGATTCAAACAAAATATCTTAAAAATAGGCAATAATTTGCCGTTTTTCTAGGTTTTGGTGAATTTTCAGTTTATTGGTATTAATTCATTAAATATACGATACAAATTATGCAAACACATAATTGATTAGATAATAACCTTAAATACTTCATTTGCAATCATCTATTTGTTTCTCTTTAAAATACTGAGTAATATATTGATAGGGGGAGAAGTTAGGTTTTTATTGCATATATCGATGTTTCAGCCGGAATAGAGCGGTTTTACGTGTACATCTTCCATCGGTAATATAAACGGAAAATCAGGAACATTTTAGTTAATTCTAATGAAAACACATTGATTTTTATCATTTGTATTGGAATGATAAAATGTGTTTCGCATTGTCATATGTTTTTTCCTGGATCTAAATAATACGAAACCTCGCTCTATGATTTGAAGTTAAAATCCTCAAATTTGGTATAATAGTGACATTTTTCACGTTTTTCATGTAGACCATAACACTCTCAACATAGTCATCACGACTATTACTCTTCCAACATTTTGACTATTACGCATCCAACATAGTCATCATGACTATAACACTCTCAACAGTCATCATGGCTATTACACTGCCAATATAGTCATCATGACAATTACACTGTCAAAATAGTCGTCATGATAATTACTCAACCAACTTAGGCATCATGACTATTACACTCCCAACATAATCATCATGACTATTACACTCCCAACATAGTCACCATGACTATTACACTCCCAACATAGTCATCATGACTATTATACCCCAACATCTTCATCGTGACTATTACACTCCTATCATAGTCATCATGACTGTTACTCTCCCAACATCGTCATCGTGACTATTACACTCCCAACATCGTCATCATAACTATAAAACCTCAACATAGCTATCTGGCTCTCTGCACGTATTCGCCGTTTGAAATTACGACGTTTTATACCGAAAATATGCCAATTACTTTGAGCGTCGATCGGTCACATTTTGCCCAAACCCCGCCATGCTGTTTTTAAAATATCGCAAACATTCCAAATTCGACGCTTGAGCCGAATTTTGGAGCAAAATTGTGGATCTCTGCACGTATTAGCTGTTTGAAATTTTTACTTTTTTTTACCGAAATAATGCCAATTACTGTGAGAGGCGAAGGGTCATATTTTGCCCAAAACCCCCTGTAGTTTTCAAAATATCCCAAACATCCCAAATTCCACCCTTGAGCCATATTTTGGAGGCAAATTCTGGCTCTCTGCACGTATTCGCAGTTTAAATTATGACATTTTATATCGAAAATATGCCAGTTGTTGAGAGCGGCGATGGATCACATTTTGCCCAATCCCTTCTAGTAATTTTCAAAATATCCAAAACATCCCAAATTCGACGCTTCAGCCATATTTTGCAGCCAAATTGTTGCTCTCTGCACGTATTAGCATTTTGAAATTTCGACTTTTTATTCCGAAATAATGCCAATTACTGTGAGCTACGAAAGGTCGCATTTTGCCCAAAACACCCTGCAGTTTTCAAAATATCCCAATTATCCCAAATTCCACCCTTAAGCCAAATTTCGGAGCCAAATTCTGGCGCTCCGCACGTATTCGCAGTTTTACATTAGGATTTTTTATACAGAAAATATGCCAATTACTTAGAGAAGCGATGGATCACATTTTGCCTAAACCCTCCTTGCAGTTTTCAAAATATCCAAAACATCCCAAATTCGAACCTTGAGCCATATTTTGGAGCTAATTTCTGGCTCTCTGCACGTATTCGCAGTTTGAAATTACGAATTTTTATCCCAATTATCCCAAATTTGACGGTTGAAAATATGCCAATTACTGAAAGAAGCGATGGGTCACATTTTGCCCAAACCCCCCTGCAGTTTGCAAAATATCCCAAACATCCCAAATTGGACCCTTGAGCCTTATTTTGGAGCCAAATCCTGGCTTTCTGCGCGTATTCGCAGTATGAAATTACGATTTTTTATACCGAAAACATGACAATTACTGAAAGCAGCGATGGATCGCATTTTGCCCAAACCCTCCCTGCAGTTTTCAAAATATCCAAAACATCCCAAATTCGACGCTTGAGCAATATTTTGGAGCCAAATTGGGGCTCTCTGCACGTATTCGCAGTTTAAAATTATTTCATTTTATACCGAAAATATGCCAATTACTAAGAGCGACGATTGGTCACATTTTGCCCAAACCCCATTGTAGTTTTCAAAATATACCAAACATCCTAACTTCGACCCATGAGCTATATTTTGATGCCAAATTTTTGCTCTCTGAACGTATTCGCAGTTTGAACTTACAACATTTTATACCGAAAATATGCCAATTACTGAGTGCGGCGATGGATCACATTTTGCCCAAGCACTCCCTGCAGTTTTCAAAATATCCCAAACATCTCAAATTCGACCCTTGAGCCATATTTTGGCGCCAAATTTTGGCTTTCTGCATGTATTCGCAGTATGAAATTACGGATTTTTGTACCGAAAATATGCCAATTACTGAAAGCGGCGATGGATCACATTTTGCCGAAACCCCCTCTGCAGTTTTATAATTATCCCAAACATCCCAAATTAGACCCTTGAGCCATATTTTGGAGCCAAATTCTTGCTCTCTGCACATATTCGCAGTTTGAAATTACGACAATTTATATCGAAAATATGTCAATACTTGCTAGCAGCGATAGGTCACATTTTGTCTAAACCCCCCTTGCAGTTTTCAAAATATCCCAAACATCCCAAATTCGACGCTTGAGCCACATTTTGGAGCAAAAATGTGGCTCTCTGCACGTATTAGCTGTTTGAAATTTTGACTTTTTATGCCGAAATAATGCCAATTACTGTGAGCAACGAAAGGTCATATTTTGCCCAAAACCCCCTGTAGTTTTCAAAATATCCCAAACATCCCAAATTCCACCCTTGAGCCATATTTTAGAGGCAAATTCTGGCTCTCTGCACGTACTCGAAGTTTAAATTATGACATTTTATACCGAAAATATGCCAATTACTGAGAGCAACGATGGATCACATTTTGCCCAAACCCTTCTTGCAGTTTTCAAAATATCCAAAACATCCCAAATTCGACGCTTCAGCCATATTTTGGAGCCAAATTCTGGCTCTCTGCATGTATTCGCAGTTTGAAATTACGAGATTTTATACCAAAAATATTCCAATTACTGCAAGTGGCGATGGATCACATTCTGCCCACACCCTCCTTGCAGTTTTCAAAATATCCCAAACATCCTAAATTCGACGCTTGAGCTATATTTTAGAGCCAAATTCTGGCTCTCTGCACGTATTCGCAGTTTAAAATTATGACTTTTTATACCGAAAATATGCCAATTACTGAGAGCGGAGATGTATCACATTTTGCCCAAACCCTTCCTGCAGTTTTCAAAATATCCCAAACATCCAAAATTTGACCCTTGAGAATTATTTTGGAGCCAAATTCAGCTTCTCTGCACGTATTCGTTGTTTGAAATTACGAATTTTTATCCCAAACATCTTAAATTTGACGCTTGAAAATATGCTAATTATTGAACACAGCGATGGAAAACATTTTGCCCAAACCCTCCGGCAGTTTGCAAAATATCCCAAACATCCCAAATTTGACCTTTGAGCCATATTTTGGAGCCAAAATCTGGCTCTCTGCGCGTATTCGCAGTTTGAAATTACGACTTTTTATACAGAAAACATGAAAATTACTGAAACCGGCGATGGATCACATTTTGCCCAAACCCTCCCTGCAGTTTTCAAAATATCCCAAACATCCGAAATTCGACGCTTGAGCCATATTTTGGAGCCAAATTCGGGCTCTCTGCACGTATTCGCAGTTTGAAATTATTTCATTTTCTTTGAAAATATGCCAATTAATGAGAGCGACGATGGGTCACATTTTGCCTAAACCCCCCTGCAGTTATCAAAATATCCCAAGTATACCAAATTTGACCCTTGAGCTATATTTTGGAGCCAAATTCTCTTTCTCTGCTCGTATTCGCAGTTTGAAATTGGGACATTTTATACCGAAAATATGCCAATTACTGAGTGCGGCGATGGATCGTATTTTGCCCACGTCCTCCCTGCAGTTTTCAAAATATCCCAAACATCCCAAATTCGACCCTTCAGCCATATTTTGGAGCCAAATTCTGGCTCTCTGCACATATTCTCAGTTTAAAATTACGACATTTTATACCAAAAATATGTCAACTACTGAAAGCGGCGATAGATCACATTTTGCTCAAAACCTCCCTGCAGTTTCCAAAATTTCCCAAACATCCCAAATTCAACGCTTAACCCATATTTTGAAGCCAAATTCTGGCTCTCTGCACGTATTCGCAGTTTGAAATTACTACTTTTTAAACCGAAAGTATGCCAATTACTGAGAGCGGCGATGGATCACATTTTGCCCAAACCCTCCCTGCAGTTTTCAAAATATCCCAAACATCCAAAATTCGACCCTTGAGAATTATTTTGGAGCCAAATTCTTCCTCTCTGCACGTATTCGTTGTTTGAAATTACGACTTTTTATCCCAAACATCCCAAATTTGACGCTTGAAAATATGCTAATTATTGAAAGCAGCGATGGATCACATTTTGCCCAAACCCCCCGGCAGTTTGCAAAATATCCCAAACATCAAAAATTTGACCTTTGAGCAATATTTTGGAGCCAAAATCTGGCTCTCTGCGCGTATTCGCAGTTTGAAATTACGACTTTTATAACGAAAACATGAAAATTACTGAAAGCGGCGATGGATCACATTTTGTCCAAATCTTCCCTGCAGTTTTCAAAATATCCAAAACATCCAAAATTCGACGCTTGAGCCGCTTGAGCCAAATTGTGGCTCTCTGCACGTATTCGCAGTTTGAAATTATTAACATTTTCTACGAAAATATGCCAATTACTGAGAGCGACGATGGGTCACATTTTGCCAAAACCCCCCTGCAGTTTTCAAAATATCCCAAACATCCCAAATTCGACCCATGAGCTATATTTTTTAGCCAAATTCTCTCTCTTTCTGCACGTATTCGCAGTTTGAAATTGGGACAATTTATACCAAAAATATGCCAATTACTGAGTGCGGCGGTGGATCGTATTTTGCCCATGTCCTCCCTGCAGTTTTCAAAATATCCCAAACATCCCAAATTCGACCCTTCAGCCATATTTTGGAGCCAAATTCTGGCTCTCTGCACATATTCGCAGTTTATAATTACGATATTTTATACCAAAAATATGTCAATTACTGAAAGCGGCGATAGATCACATTTTGCCCAAATCCCCCCTGCAGTTTTCAAAATATCCCAAACATCCCAAATTCAACGCTTGAGCATATTTTGGAGGAAAATTCTGGCTCTCTGCACGTATTCGCCGTTTGAAATTACGACTTTTTATACCGAAAATATGCCAATTACTTTGAGCGGCGATCGGTCACATTTTGCCCAAACTCCGCCATGCTGTTTTCAAAATATCGCAAACATTCCAAATTCGACGCCTGAGCCGAATTTTGGAGCAAAATTGTGGATCTCTGCACGTATTAGCTGTTTGAAATTTTTACTTTTTTTTACCGAAATAATGCCAATTACTGTGAGAGGCGAAGGGTCATATTTTGCCCAAAACCCCCTGTAGTTTTCAAAATATCCCAAACCTCCCAAATTCTACCCTTGAGCCATATTTTGGAGGCAAATTCTGGCTCTCTGCACGTATTCGCAGTTTAAATTATGACATTTTATATCGAAAATATGCCAATTTTTTAGAGCGGCGATGGATCACATTTTGCCCAATCCCTTCTAGCAATTTTCAAAATATCCAAAACATCCCAAATTCGACGCTTCAGCCATATTTTGGAGCCAAATTGTTGCTCTCTGCACGTATTAGCATTTTGAAATTTCGACTTTTTATTCCGAAATAATGCCAATTACTGAGAGCTACGAAAGGTCGCATTTTGCCCAAAACACCCTGCAGTTTTCAAAATATCCCAATTATCCCAAATTCCACCCTTGAGCCAAATTTCGGAGCCAATTTCTGGCGCTCCGCACGTATTCGCAGTTTTACATTAGGATTTTTATACAGAAAATATGCCAATTACTTAGAGAAGCGATGGATCACATTTTGCCTAAACCCTCCTTGCAGTTTTCAAAATATCCAAAACATCCCAAATTCGACCCTTGAGCCATATTTTGGAGCTAATTTCTGGCTCTCTGCACGTATTCGCAGTTTGAAATTACGAATTTTTATCCCAATTATCCCAAATTTGACGGTTGAAAATATGCCAATTACTGAAAGAAGCGATGGGTCACATTTTGCCCAAACCCCCCTGCAGTTTGCAAAATATCCCAAACATCCCAAATTCGACCCTTGAGCCTTATTTTGGAGCCAAATTCTGGCTTTCTGCGCGTATTCGCAGTATGAAATTACGATTTTTTATACCGAAAACATGACAATTACTGAAAGCAGCGATGGATCACATTTTGTCCAAACCCTCCCTGCAGTTTTCAAAATATCAAAAACATCCCAAATTCGACGCTTGAGCAATATTTTGGAGCCATATTGGGGCTCTCTGCACGTATTCGCAGTTTGAAATTATTTCATTTTATATCGAAAATATGCCAATTACTGAGAGCGACGATTGGTCACATTTTGCCCAAACCCCCCTGTAGTTTTCAAAATATACCAAACATCCTAACTTCGACCCATGAGCTATATTTTGATGCCAAATTTTTGCTCTCTGAACGTATTCGCAGTTTGAACTTACAACATTTTATACCGAAAATATGCCAATTACTGAGTGCGGCGATGGATCACATTTTGCCCAAGCACTCCCTGCAGTTTTCAAAATATCCCAAACATCTCAAATTCGACCCTTGAGCCATATTTTGGCGCCAAATTTTGGCTTTCTGCATGTATTCGCAGTATGAAATTACGGCTTTTTATACCGAAAATATGCCAATTACTGAAAGCGGCGATGGATCACATTTTGCCGAAACCCCCTCTGCAGTTTTATAATTATCCCAAACATCCCAAATTAGACCCTTGAGCCATATTTTGGAGCCAAATTCTTGCTCTCTGCACATATTCGCAGTTTGAAATTACGACAATTTATATCGAAATTATGTCAATACTTGCTAGCAGCGATAGGTCACATTTTGTCTAAACCCCCCCTGCAGTTTTCAAAATATCCCAAACATCCCAAATTCGACGCTTGAGCCATATTTTGGAGCAAAAATGTGGCTCTCTGCACGTATTAGCTGTTTGAAATTTTGACTTTTTATGCCGAAATAATGCCAATTACTGTGAGCAGCGAAAGGTCATATTTTGCCCAAAAACCCCCCTGCAGTTTTCAAAATATCCCAAACATCCCAAATTTCACCCTTGAGCTATATTTTGGAGGCAAACTCTGGCTCTATGCACTTATTCGCAGTTAAAATTAGGACATTTTATACCGAAAATATGCCAATTACTGAGAGCGGCGATGGATCACTGTTTGCCCAAACCCTCCTTGCAGTTTTCAAAATATCCAAAACATCCTAAATTCTACGTTTGAGCCATATTTTGGAGCCAAATTGTGGCTCTCTGCACGTATTAGCAGTATGAAATTTCGAGGTTTTTTTCCCGAAATAATGCCAATTACTGTTAGCGGCGAAAGGTCACATTTTGCCCAAAACCCCCTGCAGTTTTCAAAATATCCCAATTATCCCAAATTCCACCCTTGAGCCAAATTTTGGAGCCAAATTGTGGCTCTCTGCACGTATTCGCAGTTTTACATTAAGATTTTTTATACCGAAAATATGCCAATTACTTAGAGCGGCGATGGACCACATTTTGCCTAAACCCTCCTGCAGTTTTCAAAATATCCAAAACTTCCCAATTTTGCCCAAACCCTGTCTGCAGTTTTTAAATTATCCCAAACATCCCAAATTCGACAATTGAGCCATATTTTGGAGCCAAATTCTGGCTCTCTGCACGCATTCGCATATTGAAATTACGACTTTTTATACCGAAAATATGCCAATTACTGAGAGCGGCGATGGATCACATTTTACCCAAACCCTCCCAGCAGTTTTTAAAAAATCGAAAACATCCCAAATTCGACCCTTGAGGATTATTTTGGAACCAAATTTTGTCTTTCTGCTTGTATTCGCAGTTTGAAATTACGACTTTTTATACCGAAAATATGCCAATTACTGAAAGCAGCGATGGATCAAATTTTGCACAAACCCTCTCTGCAGTTTTTAAATTATCCCAAACATCCCAAATTCGACAATTGAGCCATATTTTGGAGCCAAATTCTGGCTCTCTGCACATATTCGCAGTTTGAAATTACAACATTTTATATCGAAAATATGTCAATACCTGCTAGCAGCGATAGGTCATATTTTGCCCAAACCCCCCCTGCAGTTTTCAAAATATCCCAAACATCCCAAATTCGACGCTTCAGCCATATTTTGAAGCTAAATTCGGGCTCTCTGCGCGTATTCGCAGTTTGAAATTTCGTCTTTTTAAATTGAAAATATGCCAATTACTGAGTGCGGCGATGGATCACATTTTGCCCAAACCCTCCCTGCAGTTTTCAAAATATAGCAAACATCCTAAATTCGACGCTTGAGCTATATTTTGGAGCCAAATTCTGACTCTCTGCACGTATTCGCAGTTTGAAATCACGAATTTTTATACCGAAAATATGCCAATTACCTTGAGCGGCGATCGGTCACATTTTGCTCAAACCCCGCCATGCTGTTTTCAAAATATCGCAAATATTCCAAATTCAATGATTGAGCCGAATTGAGCCGAATCACGTATTAGCAGTTTGAAATTTCGAGTTTTTTATCCCGAAATAATGCCAATTACTGTGAGCTGCGAAAGGTCACATTTTGCCCAAAACCCCTTGCAGTTTTCAAAATATCCCAATTATCCCAAATTCCACCCTTGAGCCAAATTTTGAGCCAAATTCTGGCCCTTTGCACGTATTCGCAGGTTTAAATTAGGAATTTTTATTACCGAAAATATGCCAATTACTTAGAGCGGCGATGTATTACTTTGTGCTCAAACCCTTCTTCAAGTTTTCAAAATATCCAAAAAATCCCAAATTCGACCCATCAGACACATTTTGGAGCTAAATTCTAGCTCTCTACACGTATTCGCAGTTTGAAATTACGATTTTTTATACCGAAGACATCCCAATCACTGAAAGCGGCAATGTATCACATTCTGCCCAAACCCTCCCCGCAGTTTTCAAAATATCCGAAACATCCCAAATTCGAAGCTTGAGCCATATTTTGGAGCCAAATTCTGGCTCTCTGCACGTATTCGCAGTTTGAAATTACGACTTTTTATACCGAAAATATGCCAATTACTGAAAGCGGCGATGGATCACATTTGGCCCAAACCCTCCCTGCAGTTTCCAAAATATCCCAAACATCCCAAATTCAACGCTTGAACCATATTTTGGAGTAAAATTCTGGCTCTCTGCACGTATTCGCCGTTTGAAATTACGAATTTTTATACCGAAAATATGCCAATTACTGTGAGCGGCGAAAGGTCACATTTTGCCCAAAAACCCCAGCAGTTTTCAAAATATCCCAATTATCCCAAATTCCACCCCTGAGCCAAATTTTGGAGCCAAATTCTAGCTCTCTGCACGTATTCGCAGTTTTACATTAGGAATTTTTATACCGAAAATATGCCAATTACTTAAAGCAGCGATGGATCACATTTTGCCCAAACCCTCCCTGCAGATTTTAAAATATCCCAAACATCCAAAATTTGACCCTTGAGAATTATTTTGGAGCCAAATTCTGCTTCTCTGCACGTATTCGTTTTTGAAATTACGAATTTTTATCCCAAACATCTCAAATTTGACGCTTGAAAATATGCTAATTCTTGAAAGCAGCGATGGGTCACATTTTGCCTAAACCCTCCTGCAGATTTCAAAATAATCAAAACATCCAAAATTCATCCATATGAGCAAAATTTTGCAGCCAAATTCTGGCTCTCTGCACGTATTCGCAGTTTGAAATCACGAATTTTTATACCGAAAATATGCCAATTACTGACAGCGGCAATAGATCACATTCTGCCCAAACACTCCCTGCAGTTTTCAAAATATCCGAAACATCCCGAATTAGACGCTTGACCCATATTTTGGAGCCGAATTCTGGCTTTCTGCACGCATTCGCAGTTTGAAATTACGATATTTTATACCGAAAATATGCCAATTACTGAGAACGGCGATGGATCACGTTTTGCCCAAACCCTCCCAGCAGTTTTCAAAACATCCAAAACATCCAAAATTCGACCCTTGAGAATTATTTTGGAGCCGAAATTTTGTCTTTCTGCTTGTATTCGCACTCTGAAATTGCGACTTTTTATACCGAAAATATGCCAATTACTTTGAGCGGCGATGGGTCACATTTTGCCAAAACCCCGCCATGCTGTTTTCAAAGTATCGCAAACATTCCAAATTCGACGCTTGAGCCGAATTTTGCAGCAAAATTGTGGATCTCTGCACGTATTAGCTGTTTGAAATTTTTACTTTTTTTAGCGAAATAATGCCAATTACTGTGAGAGGCGAAGGGTCATATTTTGCCCAAAAGCCCCTGTAGTTTTCAAAATATCCCAAACATCCCAAATTCCACCCTTAAGCCATATTTTAGAGGCAAATTCTGGCTCTCTGCACGTATTCGCAGTTTAAATTATGACATTTTATACCGAAAATATGCCAATTACTGAGAGCGGCGATGGATCACATTTTGCCCAAACGCTTCTTGCAGTTTTCAAAATATCCAAAACATCCCAAATTCGACGCTTCAGCCATATTTTGGAGCCAAATTCTGGCTCTCTGCATGTATTCGCAGTTTGAAATTACGAGATTTTATACCAAAAATATTCCAATTACTGCAAGTGGCGATGGATCACATTCTGCCCACACCCTCCTTGCAGTTTTCAAAATATCCCAAACATCCCAAATTCGTACGTTTGAGCTATATTTTAGAGCCAAATTCTGGCTCTCTGCACGTATTTGCAGTTTAAAATTATGACTTTTTATACCAAAAATATGCCAATTACTGAAAGCGGCGATGGATCAAATTTTGCCCAAACCTTCCGTGCAGTTTCCAAAATTTCCCAAACATCCCAAATTCAACGCTTGACCCATATTTTAGAGCCAAATTCTGGCTCTCTGCACGTATTCGCAGTTTGAAATTACGACTTTTTATACCGAAAATATGCCAATTACTGAGAGCGGAGATGTATCACATTTTGCCCAAACCCTCCCTGCAGATTTTAAAATATCCCAAACATCCAAAATTTGACCCTTGAGAATTATTTTGGAGCCAAATTCTGCTTCTCTGCACGTATTCGTTTTTGAAATTACGAATTTTTATCCCAAACATCTCAAATTTGACGCTTGAAAATATGCTAATTCTTGAAAGCAGCGATGGGTCACATTTTGCCCAAACCCTCCGGCAGTTTGCAAAATTATCCCAAACATCCCAATTTTGACCTTTGAGCCATATTTTAGAGCCAAAATCTGGCTCTCTGCGCGTATTCGCAGTTTGAAATTACGACTTTTTATACCGAAAACATGAAAATTACTGAAAGCGGCGATGGATCACATTTTACCCAAACCCTCCCTGCAGTTTTCAAAATATCCCAAACATCCCAAAGTCGACCCTTCAGCCATATTTTGGAGCCAAATTCTGGCTCTCTACACTATTTCTCATTTTAAAATTACGACATTTTATAACAAAAATATATCAATTACTGAGAGCGGCGATAGATCACATTTTGCCCAAAACCTCCCTGCAGTTTCCAAAATTTCCCAAACATCCCAAATTCAACGCTTGACCCATATTTTGGAGCCAAATTCTGGCTGTCTGCACGTATTCGCAGTTTGAAATTACTACTTTTTATACCGAAAGTATGAGAATTACTGAGAGCGGCGATGGATCACATTTTGCCCAAACCCTCCCTGCAGTTTTCAAAATATCCCAAACATCCAAAATTCGACCCTTGAGAATTATTTTGGAGCCAAATTCTTCCTCTCTGCACGTATTCCTTGTTTGAAATTACGAATTTTTATCCCAAACATCCCAAATTTGACGCTTGAAAATATGCTAATTATTGAAAGCAGCGATGGGTCACATTTTGCCCAAACCCCCCGGCAGTTTTCAAAATATCCAAAACATCCGAAATTCGACGCATGAGCCATATTTTTGAGCCAAATTCGGGCTCTCTGCACGTATTCGCAGTTTGAAAATATTTTATTTTCTACGAAAATATGCCAATTACTGAGAGCGACGATGGGTCACATTTTGCCCAAACCCCCCTGAAGTTTTCTAAATATCCCAAACATCCCAAATTCGACCCATGAGCTTTATTTTGGAGCCAAATTCTCTCTCTCTCTCTGCACGTATTCGCAGTTTGAAATTGGGAACTTTTATACCGAAAATATGCCAATTACTGAGTGCGGCGGTGGATCGTATTTTGCCCAAGTCCTCCCTGCAGTTTTCAAAATATCCCAAACATCCTAAATTCTACCCTTCAGCCATATTTTGGAGCCAAATTCTGGCTCTCTGCACATATTCGCAGTTTAAAATTACGATATTTTATACCAAAAATATGTCAATTACTGAAAGCGGCGATAGATCACATTTTGCCCAAATGCCCCCTGCAGTTTTCAAAATATCCCAAACATCCCAAATTCGACGCTTGAGCATATTTTGGAGGAAAATTCTGGCTCTCTGCACGTATTCGCCGTTTGTAATTACGACTTTTTATACCGAAAATATGCCAATTTCTTTGAGCGGCGATGGGTCACATTTTGCCCAAACCACGCAATGCTGTTTTCAAAATATCGCAAACATTCCAAATTCGACGCTTGAGCAGAATTTTGGAGCAAAATTGTAGGTCTCTGCACGTATTAGCTGTTTGAAATTTTTAATTTTTTACCGAAATAATGCCAATTACTGTGAGAGGCGAAGGGTCATATTTTGCCCAAAACCCCCTGTAGTTTTCAAAATATCCCAAACATCCCAAATTCCACCCTTGAGCCATATTTTGGAGCCAAATTCTGGCTTTCTGCGCGTATTCGCTGTATGAAATTACAATTTTTTATACCGAAAACATGACAATTACTGAAAGCAGCGATGGATCACATTTTGCTCAAACCCTCCCTGCAGTTTTCAAAATATCCAAAACATCCCAAATTCGAAGTTTGAGCAATATTTTGGAGCCAAATTCGGGCTCTCTGCACGTATTCGCAGTTTGAAATTATTTCATTTTATAACGAACATATGCCAATTACTGAGAGCGACGATGGGTCACGTTTTGCCCAAACCCCCCCTGTAGTTTTCAAAATATCCCAAACATCCTAAATTCGCCCCATGAGCTATATTTTGATGCCAATTTTTTGCTATCTGCACGTATTCGCAGTTTGAAATTAAGACATTTTATTCCGAAAATATGCCTATTACTGAGTGCAGCGATGGATCACTTTTTGCCCACACCCTCCCTGCAGTTTTCAAAATATCCCAAACATCCCAAATTCGACGCTTGAGCCATATTAGAGCCATATTCTGGCTCTCTGCACGTATTCGCAGTTTAAAATTACGAATTTTTATACCAAAAATATGCCAATTACTGAGAGCGGCGATGGGTCACATTTTGTCCAAACCCTCCCAGCAGTTTTCAAAATATCCAAAACATCCCAAATTCGACCCTTGAGAAGTATTTTGGAGCTAAATGTTGTCTTTTTGCTTGTATTCGCAGTCTGAAATTACGACTTTTTATACCGAAAATATGCCAATTACTAAAAGCGGCGATGGATCAAATTTTCACCCAAACCCTCTCTGCAGTTTTTAAATTATCCCAAACATCCCAAATTCGACTCTTGAGCCATATTTTGGAGCCAAATTCTGGCTCTCTGCACATATTCTCAGCTTGAAATTACGACATTTTATATCGAAAATATGTCAATAACTGCAAGCAGCGATAGATCACATTTTGCCCGAACCCCCCCGTGCAGTTTTCAAAATATCCCAAACATCCCAAATTCGACGCTTGAGCCATATTTTAAAGCCAAATTCCGGCTCTCTGCACGTAATCGCCGTTTGAAATTACGATTTTTATACCGAAAATATGAAAATAACTTTGAGAGGCGATGGGTCACATTTTGCCAAAACCCCGCCTTGCTGTTTTCAAAGTATCGCAAACATTCCAAATTCGACGCTTGAGCCGAATTTTGGAGCAAAATTTTGGATCTCTGCACGTATTAGCTGTTTGAAATTTTTGACTTTTTATACCAAAAATATGCCAATTACTGAAAGCGGCGATGGATCACATTTTGCCCAAGCCCTCCCTGCAGTTTTCAAAATATCCCAAACATCCCAAATTCGACACTTGAGTCATATTTTGGAGCCAAATTGTGGCTTTCTGCATGTATTCGCAGTATGAAATTACGACTTTTTATACCGAAAATATGCCAATTACTGAAAGCGGCGATGGATCACATTTTGCCGAAATCCTCTCTACAGTTTTAAAATTATCCCAAACATCCGAAAGTTCCACCCTTGAGCCATATTTTGGAGCCAAATTCTGGCTCTCTGCACATATTCGCAGTTTAAAATTACGACATTTTATACCGAAAATATGTCAATTACTGAGAGCGGCGATAGATCACATTTTGCCCAAATCGCCCCTGTACTTTTCAAAATATCACAACATCCCAAATTCGACGCTTGAGTAATAATTTGGAGGCAAATTCTAGTTCTATGCAAGTATTCGCCGTTTGAAATTACGTCTTTTTATACAGAAAATATGCCAATTACTTTGAGCAGCGATGGATCACTTTTAGCCCAAACCCTCTCTACAGTTTTCAAAAAATCCAAAACATCCCAAATTCGACGCTTGAGCCATATTTTGGAGCCAAATTGTGGCTCTCTGCACGTATTAGCAGCTTGGAATTTCGAAATTTTATTCCGAAATAATGCCAATTACTGTTAGCAGCAAAAGGTCACATTTTGCCCAAAACCCCCTGCAGTTTTCAAAATATCAGAATTATCCCAAATTCCACCCTTGAGCCAAATTTTGTAGCCAAAATGTGGCTCTGCACGTATTCGCAGTATCACATTAGGAATTTTTATACCGAAAATATGCCAATTACTTAGAGCGGCGATGGATCATATTTTGCCTAAACCCTCCTGCAGTTTTCAAAATATCAAAAACATCCCAAATTCATCCATATGAGCCATATTTTGCAGCCAAATTCTGGCTCTCTGCACGTATTCGCAGTTTGAAATCACGAACTTTTATACCGAAAATATGCCAATTACTGAAAGTGGCAATGGATCACATTTCGCCCAAACCCCCCCTGCAGTTTTCAAAATATCCCAAACATCCCAAATTCGACGCTTGAGCCATATTTTGAAGCTAAGTTCGGGCTCTCTGCACGTATTCGCAGTTTGAAATTTCGTCTTTTTAAACTGATAATATGCCAATTACTGAGAGCAGCGATGGATCACATTTTGCCCAAACCCTCCCTGCAGTTTCCAAATATAGCAAACATCCTGAATTCGACGCTTGAGCTATATTTTGGGGCCAAATTCTGACTCTCTGCACGTATTCGCAGTTTGAAATCACGACTTTTTATACCGAAAATATGCCAATTACTGTGAGCGGCGAAAGGTCACATTTTGCCCAAAAACCCCTGCAGTTTTCAAAATATCCCAATCATCCCAAATTCCACCCCTGAGCCAAATTTTGGAGCCAAATTCTGGCTCTCTGCACGTATTCGCAGTTTTACATTAGGAATTTTTATACCGAAATTATGCCAATTACTTAAAGCGGCGATGGATCACATTTTGCCTAAACCCTCCTGCAGTTTTCAAAATAATCAAAACATCCAAAATTCATCCATATGAGCAATATTTTGCAGCCAATTTCTGGCTCTTTGCACGTATTCGCAGTTTGAAATCACGAATTTTTATACCGAAAATATGCCAATTGCTGAAAGCGGCAATAGATCACATTCTGCCCAAACACTCCCTGCAGTTTTCAAAATATCCCAAACATCCCGAATTAGGCGCTTGACCCATATTTTGGAGCCAAATTCTGGCTTTCTGCACGCATTCGCAGTTTGAAATTACGACATTTTTTACCGAAAATATGCCAATTACTGAGAGCGGCGATGGATCACGTTTTGCCCAAACCCTCCCAGCAGTTTTCAAAACATCCAAAACATCCAAAATTCGACCCTTGAGAATTATTTTGGAGCCAAATTTTGTCTTTCTGCTTGTATTCGCACTCTGAAATTGCGACTTTTTATACCGAAAATATGCCAATTACTAAAAGCGGCGATGGATCAAATTTTGCCCAAACCCTCCCTGCAGTTTTTAAATTATCCCAAACATCCCAAATTCTACCCTTGAGCCATATTTTGGAGCCAAAATCTGGCTCTCTGCACATATTCTCAGTTTGAAATTACGACATTTTATATCGAAAATATGTCAATAACTGGTAGCAGCGATAGGCCACATTTTGCCCAAACCCCCCCTGCAGTTTTCAAAATATCCCAAACATCCCAAATTCGACGCTTGAGCCATATTTTGAAGCCAAATTCGGGCTCTCTGAACGTATTAGCCGTTTGAAATTACGACTTTTTATACCGAAAATATGCCAATTACTTTGAGCGGCGATGGGTCACATTTTGCCAAAAACCCCGCTATGCTGTTTTCAAAGTATCGCAAACATTCCAAATTCGACGCTTGAGCCGAATTTTGGAGCAAAATTCTGGATCTCTGCATGTATTCGCAGTTTGAAATTACGAGATTTTATACCAAAAATATTCCAATTACTGCAAGTAGCGATGGATCACATTCTGCCCACACCCTCCTTGCAGTTTTCAAAATATCCCAAACATCCCAAATTCGACGCTTGAGCTATATTTTGTAGGCAAATTCTTGCTCTATGCACGTATTCGCAGTTACAATTAGGACATTTTATACCGAAAATATGCCAATTACTGAGAGCGGCGATGGATCACTGTTTGCCCAAACCTTCCTTGCAGTTTTTAAAATATCCAAAACATCCTAAATTCGATTTTTGAGCCATATTTTGGAGCCAAATTGTGGCTCTCTGCACGTATTAGCAGTTTGAAATTTCGAGTTTTTTATCCTGAAATAATGCCAATTAATGTGAGCGGCGAAAGGTCACATTTTGCCCAAAACCCCCTGGAGTTTTCAAAATATCCCAATTATTTCAAATTCCACCCTTGAGCCAAATTTTGGAGCCAAATTGTGGCTTTCAGCATGTATTCGCAGTTTTACATTAGGATTTTTTATACCGAAAATATGCCAATTACTTAGAGCGGCGATGGAACACATTTTGCCTAAACCCTCCTGCAGTTTTCAAAATATCCAAAACATCCCAAATTCATAATATGAGCCATATTTTGCAGCCAAATTCTGGCTCTCTGCACGTATTCGCTGTTTGAAATCACGAATTTTTATACGGAAAATATGCCAATTACTGAAAGCGGCAATGGATCACATTCTGCCCAAACACTCCCTGCAGTTTTCAAAATATCCCAAACATCCCGAATTAGACGCTTGAGCCATATTTTGGAGCCAAATTCTGGCTCTCTGCACGTATTCGCAGTTTGAAATTACGAATTTTTATACGGAAAGTATGCCAATTACTGAAAGAGGCAATGGATCACATTCTGCACAAACACTCCCTGCAGTTTTCCAAATATCCCAAACATCCCGAATTAGACGCTTGAGCCATATTTTGGAGCCAAATTACTGGCTCTCTGCACGTATTCGCCGTTTGAAAATTACGACTTTTTATACCGAAAATATGCCAATTACTGTGAGCGGCGAAAGGTCACATTTTGCCCAAAAACCCCTGCAGTTTTCAAAATATCCCAATTATCCCAAATTCCACCCCTGAGCCAAATTTTGGAGCCAAATTCTGGCTCTCTGCACGTATTCGCAGTTTTACATTAGGAATTTTTATACCGAAAATATGCCAATTAATTAAAGCGGCGATGGATCACATTTTGCCTAAACCCTCCTGCAGTTTTCAAAATAATCAAAACATCCAAAATTCATCCATATGAGCAATATTTTGCCGCCAAATTCTGGCTCTTTGCACGTATTCGCAGTTTGAAATCACGAATTTTTATACCGAAAATATGCCAATTACTGAAAGCGGCAATAGATCACATTCTGCCCAAACACTCCCTGCAGTTTTCAAAATATCCCAAACATCCCGAATTAGGCGCTTGACCAATATTTTGGAGCCAAATTCTGGCTTTCTGCACGCATTCGCAGTTTGAAATTACGACATTTTATACCGAAAATATGCCAATTACTGAGAGCGGCGATGGATCACGTTTTGCCCAAACCCTCCGAGCAGTTTTCAAAACGTCCAAAACATCCAAAATTCGACCCTTCAGAATTATTTTGGAGCCAAATTTTGTCTTTCTGCTTGTATTCGCACTCTGAAATTGCGACTTTTTATACCGAAAATATGCCAATTACTAAAAGCGGCGATGGATCAAATTTTGCACAAACCCTCCCTGCAGTTTTTAAATTATCCCAAACATCCCAAATTCTACCCTCGAGCCACATTTTGGAGCCAAAATCTGGCTCTCTGCACATATTCTCAGTTTGAAATTACGACATTTTATACCGAAAATATGTCAATAACTGCTAGCAGCGATAGGTCACATTTTGCCCCAACCCCCCCTGCAGTTTTCAAAATATCCCAAACATCCCAAATTCGACGCTTGAGCCATATTTTGAAGCCAAATTCGGGCTCTCTGCACGTATTCGCCGTTTGAAATTACGACTTTTTATACCGAAAATATGCCAATTACTGAGAGCGGAGATGTATCACATTTTGCCCAAACCCTTCCTGCAGTTTTCAAAATATCCCAAACATAAAAAATTTGACCCTTGAGAATTATTTTGGAGCCAAATTCTGCTTCTCTGCACGAATTCGTTGTTTGAAATTAATTTTTTTTATCCCAAACATCTCAAATTTGACGCATGAAAATATGCTAATTATTGAAAGCAGCGATGGGTCACATTTTGCCCAAACCCTCCGGCAGTTTGCAAAATATCCCAAACATCCGAAATTTGACCTTTGAGCCATATTTTGGAGCCAAAATCTGGCTCTCTGCGCGTATTCGAAGTTTGAAATTACGACTTTTTATACCGAAAACATGAAAATTACTGAAAGCGGCGATGGATCACATTTTGCCCAAACCCTCCCTGCAGTTTTCAAAATATCCCAAACATCCGAAATTCGACGCTTGAGCCATATTTTGGAGCCAAATTCGGGCTCTCTGCACGTATTCGCAGTTTGAAATTATTTCATTTTCTATGAAAATATGCCAATTACTGAGAGCGACGATGGGACACATTTTGGCTAAACCCCCCTGCAGTTATCAAAATATCCAAAGTATCCCAAATTTGACCCTTGAGCTATATTTTGGAGCCAAATTCTCTTTCTCTGCACGTATTCGCAGTTTGAAATTGGGACATTTTATACCGAAAATATGCCAATTACTGAGTGCGGCGATGGATCGTATTTTGCCCACGTCCTCCCTGCAGTTTTCAAAATATCCCAAACATCCCAAATTCAACCCTTCAGCCATATTTTGGAGCCAAATTCTGGCTCTCTGCACATATTCTCAGTTTAAAATTACGATATTTTATACCAAAAATATGTCAATTACTGAGAGCGGCGATAGATCACATTTTGCCCAAAACCTCCATGCAGTTTCCAAAATTTCCCAAACATCCCAAATTCAACGCTTGACTCATATTTTGGAGCCAAATTCTGGCTCTCTGCACGTATTCGCAGTTTGAAATTACTACTTTTTAAACCGAAAGTATGCCAATTACTGAGAGCGGCGATGGATCACATTTTGCCCAAACCCTCCCTGCAGTTTTCAAAATATCCCAAACATCCAAAATTCGACCCTTGAGAATTATTTTGGAGCCAAATTCTTCTTCTCTGCACGTATTCGTTGTTTGAAATTACGACTTTTTATCCCAAACATCCCAAATTTGACGCTTGAAAATATGCTAATTATTGAAAGCAGCGATGGGTCACATTATGCCCAAACCCCCCGGCAGTTTGCAAAATATCCCAAACATCAAAAATTTGACCTTTGAGCAATATTATGGAGCCAAAATCGGGCTCTCTGCGCGTATTCGCAGTTTGAAATTACGACTTTTATAACGAAAACATGAAAATTACTGAAAGCGGCGATGGATCACATTTTGTCCAAATCTTCCCTGCAGTTTTCAAAATATCCAAAACATCCGAAATTTGACGCTTGAGCCATATTTTGAAGCTAAATTCGGGCTCTCTGCACGTATTCGCAGTTTGAAAATATTTCATTTTCTGCGAAAATATGCCAATTACTGAGAGCGACGATGGGTCACATTTTGCCCAAACCCCCCTGCAGTTTTCAAAGTATCCCAAACATCCCAAATTCGACCCATGAGCTATATTTTTGAGCCAAATTCTCTCTCTTTCTGCACGTATTCGCAGTTTGAAATTGGGACATTTTATACCAAAAATATGCCAATTACTGAGTGCGGCGGTGGATCGTATTTTGCCCAAGTCCTCCCTGCAGTTTTCAAAATATCCCAAACATCCCAAATTCGACCCTTCAGCCATATTTTGGAGCCAAATTCTGGCTCTCTGCACATATTCGCAGTTTAAAATTACGATATTTTATACCAAAAGTATGTCAATTACTGAGAGCGGCGATAGATTACATTTTGCCCAAATCCCCCCTGCAGTTTTCAAAATATCCCAAACATCCCAAATTCAACGCTTGAGCATATTTTGGAGGAAAATTCTGGCTTTCTGCACGTATTCGCCGTTTGAAATTACGACTTTTTATTCCGTAAATATGCCAATTACTTTGAGCGGCGATCGGTCACATTTTGCCCAAACCCCGCCATGCTGTTTTCAAAATATCGCAAACATTCCAAATTCGACGCTTGAGCCGAATTTTGGAGCAAAATTGTGGATCTCTGCGCGTATTAGCTGTTTGAAATTTTTACTTTATTTTACCGAAAAATTGCCAATTACTGTGAGAGGCGAAGGGTCATATTTTGCCCAAAACCCCCTGTAGTTTTCAAAATATCCCAAACATCCCAAATTCCACCCTTGAGCCATATTTTGGAGGCAAATTCTGGCTCTCTGCACGTATTCGCAGATTAAATTATGACATTTTATATCGAAAATATGCCAATTGTTGAGAGCGGCGATGGATCACATTTTGCCCAATCCCTTCTTGCAATTTTCAAAATATCCAAAACATCCCAAATTCAACGCTTCAGCCATATTTTGGAGCCAAATTGTTGCTCTCTGAACGTATTAGCATTTTGAAATTTCGACTTTTTATTCCAAAATAATGCCAATTACTCTGAGCTACGAAAGGTCGCATTTTGCCCAAAACACCCTGCAGTTTTCAAAATATCCCAATTATCCCAAATTCGACGCTTGAGCCATATTTTGGAGCAAAAATGTGGCTCTCTGCACGTATTAGCTGTTTGAAATTTTTACTTTTTATGCCGAAATAATGCCAATTACTGTGAGCAGCGAAAGGTCATATTTTGCCCAAAACCCCCTGTAGTTTTCAAAATATCCTAAACATCCCAAATTCCACCCTTGAGCCATATTTTAGAGGCAAATTCTGGCTCTCTGCACGTATTCGCAGTTTAAATTATGACATTTTATACCGAAAATATGCCAATTACTGAGAGCAACGATGGATCACATTTTGCCAAACCCTTCTTGCAGTTTTCAAAATATCCAAAACATCCCAAATTCGACGCTTCAGCCATATTTTGGAGCCAAATTCTGGCTCTCTGCATGTATTCGCAGTTTGAAATTGCGAGATTTTATACCAAAAATATTCCAATTGCTGCAAGTGGCGATGGATCACATTCTGCCCACACCCTCCCTGCAGTTTTCAAAATATCCCAAACATCCCAAATTCGACGCTTGAGCTATATTTTAGAGCCAAATTCTGGCTCTCTGCACGTATTCGCAGTTTAAAATTATGACTTTTTATACCAAAAATATGCCAATTACTGAAAGCGGCGATGAATCAAATTTTGCCCAAACCCTCCCTGGCGGAGAAGTTCTGTTTTTATTGCATATATCGATATTTCAGCCGGATTAGAGCGGTTTTACGTGTACATCTTCCATCGGTAATATAAACGGAAAATCTGGAACATTTTAGTTAATTCTAATGAAAACACATTGATTTTTATCATTTGTATTGGAAACAACATTGTCATATGTCTTTTCATGGATATAAATATTACGAAACCTCGCTTTATGATTCGAAGTTAAAATCCTCAAATTTGGTATAATAGTGACTTTTTTCACGTTTTTCATGTAGTTTGATAGTACGTAAATATATTCATTTATACCAATATTTTGATACTATTTCATGTTTTCTCACGATATGTGATTTGGCCTTCATATCTCAGAATTTCGCAAATTTTGCATTTTTAAGCAAGTTTCTTGCATTTTGTTTTGTACCAAAAATCGTCGAATTTATGTAAATTCGAATTGTAAATTCGTCGAATGTAAATTATGACATTTTATATCGAAAATATGCCAATTGTTGAGAGCGGCGATGGATCACATTTTGCATAATCCCTTCTTGCAATTTTCAAAATATCCAAAACATCCCAAATTCGACGCTTCAGCCATATTTTGGAGCCAAATTGTTGCTCTCTGCACGTATTAGCATTTTGAAATTTCGACTTTTTATTCCGAAATAATGCCAATTACTCTGAGCTACGAAAGGTCGCATTTTGCCCAAAACACCCTGCAGTTTTCAAAATATCCCAGTTATCCCAAATTGCACCCTTGAGCCAAATTTCGGAGCCAAATTCTGGCGCTCCGCACGTATTCGCAGTTTTACATTAGGATTATTTATACAGAAAATATGCCAATTACTTCGAGAAGCGATGGATCACATTTTGCCTAAACCCTCCTTGCAGTTTTCAAAATATCCAAAACATACCAAATTCGACCCTTGAGCCATATTTTGGAGCTAATTTCTGGCTCTCTGCACGTATTCGCAGTTTGAAATTACGAATTTTTATCTCAATTATCCCAAATTTGACGGTTGAAAATATGCCAATTACTGAAAGAAGCGATGGGTCACATTTTGTCCAAACCCCCCTGCAGTTTGCAAAATATCCCAAACATCCCAAATTCGAACCTTGAGCCTTATTTTGGAGCCAAATTCTGGCTTTCTGCGCGTATTCGCAGTATGAAATTACGATTTTTTATACCGAAAACATGACAATTACTGAAAGCAGCGATGGATCACATTTTGCCCAAACCCTCTCTGCAATTTTCAAAATATCCAAAACATCCGAAATTCGACGCTTGAGTAATATTTTGAGCCAAATTGGGGCTCTCTGCACGTATTCGCAGTTTAAAATTATTCCATTTTATACCGAAAATATGCCAATTACTGAGAGCGACGATTGGTCACATTTTGCCCAAACCCCCCTGTAGTTTTCAAAATATACCAAACACCCTAACTTCGACCCATGAGCTATATTTTGATGCCAAATTTTTGCTCTCTGAACGTATTCGCAGTTTGAACTTACAACATTTTATACCGAAAATATGCCAATTACTGAGTGCGGCGATGGATCACATTTTGCCCAAGCACTCCCACCATTTTTCAAAATATCCCAAACATCTCAAATTCGACCCTTGAGCCATATTTTGGCGCCAAATTTTGGCTTTCTGCATGTATTCGCAGTATGAAATTACGGCTTTTTTTATCGAAAATATGCCAATTACTGAAAGCGGCGATGGATCACATTTTGCCGAAACCCCCTCTGCAGTTTTAAAATTATCCCAAACATCCCAAATTAGACCCTTGAGCCATATTTTGGAGCCAAATTCTTGCTCTCTGCACATATTCGCAGTTAGAAATTACGACAATTTATATCGAAAATATGTCAATACTTGCTAGCAGCGATAGGTCACATTTTGTCTAAACCCCCCCTGCAGTTTTCAAAATATCCCAAACATCCCAAATTCGACGCTTGAGCCATATTTTGGAGCAAAAATGTGGCTCTCTGCACGTATTAGCTGTTTGAAATTTTGACTTTTTATGCCGAAATAATGCCAATTACTGTGAGCAGCGAAAGGTCATATTTTGCCCAAAACCCCCTGTAGTTTTCAAAATATCCCAAACATCCCAAATTCCACCCTTGAGCCATATTTTAGAGGCAAATTCTGGCTCTCTGCTCGTATTCGCAGTTTAAATTATGACATTTTATACCGAAAATATGCCAATTACTGAGAGCAACGATGGATCACATTTTGCCCAAACCCTTCTTGCAGTTTTCAAAATATCCAAAACATCCCAAATTTGACCCTTGAGCTATATTTTGGAGCCAAATTCTCTTTCTCTGCACGTATTCGCAGTTTGAAATTGGGATATTTTATACCGAAAATATGCCAATTACTGAGTGCGGCGATGGATCGTATTTTGCCCACGTCCTCCCTGCAGTTTTCAAAATATCCCAAACATCCTAAATTCGACCCTTCAGCCATATTTTGGAGCCAAATTCTGGCTCTCTGCACATATTCTCAGTTTAAAATTACGACATTTTATACCAAAAATATGTAAATTACTGAGAGCGGCGATAGATCACATTTTGCCCAAAACCTCCCTGCAGTTTCCAAAATTTCCCAAACATCCCAAATTCAACGCTTGACCCATATTTTGGAGCCAAATTCTGGCTCTCTGCACGTATTCGCAGTTTGAAATTACTACTTTTTAAACCGAAAGTATGCCAATTACTGAGAGCGGCGATGGATCACATTTTGCCCAAACCCTCCCTGCAGTTTTCAAAATATCCCAAACATCCAAAAATCGACCCTTGAGAATTATTTTGGAGCCAAATTCTTCCTCTCGGCACGTATTCGTTGTTTGAAATTACGACATTTTATCCCAAACATCCCAAATTTGACGCTTGAAAATATGCTAATTATTGAAAGCAGCGATGGGTCACATTTTGCCCAAACCCCCCGGCAGTTTGCAAAATATCCCAAACATCAAAAATTTGACCTTTGAGCAATATTTTGGACCCAAAATCTGGCTCTCTGCGCGTGTTCGCAGTTTGAAATTACGACTTTTATAACGAAAACATGAAAATTACTGAAAGCGGCGATGGATCACATTTTGTCCAAATCTTCCCCGCAGTTTTCAAAATATCCAAAACATCCAAAATTCGACGCTTGAGCTATATTTTGGAGCCAAATTCGGGCTCTCTGCACGTATTCGCAGTTTGAAATTATTTCATTATCTACGAAAATATGCCAATTACTGAGAGCGACGATGGGTCACATTTTGCCCAAACCCCCCTGCAGTTTTCAAAATATCCCAAACATCCCAAATTCGACCCATGAGCTATATTTTTGAGCCAAATTCTCTCTCTTTCTGCACGTATTCGCAGTTTGAAATTGGGACATTTTATACCAAAAATATGCCAATTACTGAGTGCGGCGGTGGATCGTATTTTGCCCAAGTCCTCCCTGCTGTTTTCAAAATATCCCAAACATCCCAAATTCGACCCTTCAGCCATATTTTGGAGCCAAATTCTGGCTCTCTGCACATATTCGCAGTTTAAAATTACGATATTTTATACCAAAAATATGTCAATTACTGAGAGCGGCGATAGATCACATTTTGCCCAAATCCCCCCTGCAGTTTTCAAAATATCCCAAACATCCCAAATTCAACGCTTGAGCATATTTTGGAGGAAAATTCTGGCTTTCTGCACGTATTCGCCGTTTGAAATTACGACTTTTTATTCCGTAAATATGCCAATTACTTTGAGCGGCGATCGGTCACATTTTGCCCAAACCCCGCCATGCTGTTTTCAAAATATCGCAAACATTCCAAATTCGACGCTTGAGCCGAATTTTGGAGCAAAATTGTGGATCTCTGCGCGTATTAGCTGTTTGAAATTTTTACTTTATTTTACCGAAAAATTGCCAATTACTGTGAGAGGCGAAGGGTCATATTTTGCCCAAAACCCCCTGTAGTTTTCAAAATATCCCAAACATCCCAAATTCCACCCTTGAGCCATATTTTGGAGGCAAATTCTGGCTCTCTGCACGTATTCGCAGATTAAATTATGACATTTTATATCGAAAATATGCCAATTGTTGAGAGCGGCGATGGATCACATTTTGCCCAATCCCTTCTTGCAATTTTCAAAATATCCAAAACATCCCAAATTTGACGCTTCAGCCATATTTTGGAGCCAAATTGTTGCTCTCTGCACGTATTAGCATTTTGAAATTTCGACTTTTTATTCCAAAATAATGCCAATTACTCTGAGCTACGAAAGGTCGCATTTTGCCCAAAACACCCTGCAGTTTTCAAAATATCCCAATTATCCCAAATTCGACGCTTGAGCCATATTTTGGAGCAAAAATGTGGCTCTCTGCACGTATTAGCTGTTTGAAATTTTGACTTTTTATGCCGAAATAATGCCAATTACTGTGAGCAGCGAAAGGTCATATTTTGGCCAAAACCCCCTGTAGTTTTCAAAATATCCCAAACATCCCAAATTCCACCCTTGAGCCATATTTTAGAGGCAAATTCTGGCTCTCTGCACGTATTCGCAGTTTAAATTATGACATTTTATACCGAAAATATGCCAATTACTGAGAGCAACGATGGATCACATTTTGCCAAACCCTTCTTGCAGTTTTCAAAATATCCAAAACATCCCAAATTCGACGCTTCAGCCATATTTTGGAGCCAAATTCTGGCTCTCTGCATGTATTCGCAGTTTGAAATTGCGAGATTTTATACCAAAAATATTCCAATTGCTGCAAGTGGCGATGGATCACATTCTGCCCACACCCTCCCTGCAGTTTTCAAAATATCCCAAACATCCCAAATTCGACGCTTGAGCTATATTTTAGAACCAAATTCTGGCTCTCTGCACGTATTCGCAGTTTAAAATTATGACTTTTTATACCAAAAATATGCCAATTACTGAAAGCGGCGATGGATCAAATTTTGCCCAAACCCTCCCTGGCGGAGAAGTTCTGTTTTTATTGCATATATCGATATTTCAGCCGGATTAGAGCGGTTTTACGTGTACATCTTCCATCGGTAATATAAACGGAAAATCTGGAACATTTTAGTTAATTCTAATGAAAACACATTGATTTTTATCATTTGTATTGGAAACAACATTGTCATATGTCTTTTCATGGATCTAAATATTACGAAACCTCGCTTTATGATTCGAAGTTAAAATCCTCAAATTTGGTATAATAGTGACTTTTTTCACGTTTTTCATGTAGTTTGATAGTACGTAAATATATTCATTTATACCAATATTTTGATACTATTTCATGTTTTCTCACGATATGTTATTTGGCCTTCATATCTCAGAATTTCGCAAATTTTGCATTTTTAAGCAAGTTTCTTGCATTTTGTTTTGTACCAAAAATCGTCGAATTTATGTAAATTCGAATTATAAATTCGTCGAATGTAAATTATGACATTTTATATCGAAAATATGCCAATTGTTGAGAGCGGCGATGGATCACATTTTGCATAATCCCTTCTTGCAATTTTCAAAATATCCAAAACATCCCAAATTCGACGCTTCAGCCATATTTTGGAGCCAAATTGTTGCTCTCTGCACGTATTAGCATTTTGAAATTTCGACTTTTTATTCCGAAATAATGCCAATTACTCTGAGCTACGAAAGGTCGCATTTTGCCCAAAACACCCTGCAGTTTTCAAAATATCCCAGTTATCCCAAATTGCACCCTTGAGCCAAATTTCGGAGCCAAATTCTGGCGCTCCGCACGTATTCGCAGTTTTACATTAGGATTATTTATACAGAAAATATGCCAATTACTTAGAGAAGCGATGGATCACATTTTGCCTAAACCCTCCTTTCAGTTTTCAAAATATCCAAAACATACCAAATTCGACCCTTGAGCCATATTTTGGAGCTAATTTCTGGCTCTCTGCACGTATTCGCAGTTTGAAATTACGAATTTTTATCTCAATTATCCCAAATTTGACGGTTGAAAATATGCCAATTACTGAAAGAAGCGATGGGTCACATTTTGTCCAAACCCCCCTGCAGTTTGCAAAATATCCCAAACATCCCAAATTCGAACCTTGAGCCTTATTTTGGAGCCAAATTCTGGCTTTCTGCGCGTATTCGCAGTATGAAATTACGATTTTTTATACCGAAAATATGACAATTACTGAAAGCAGCGATGGATCACATTTTGCCCAAACCCTCTCTGCAATTTTCAAAATATCCAAAACATCCGAAATTCGACGCTTGAGCAATATTTTGGAGCCAAATTGGGGCTCTCTGGACGTATTCGCAGTTTAAAATTATTCCATTTTATACCGAAAATATGCCAATTACTGAGAGCGACGATTGGTCACATTTTGCCCAAACCCCCCTGTAGTTTTCAAAATATACCAAACACCCTAACTTCGACCCATGAGCTATATTTTGATGCCAAATTTTTGCTCTCTGAACGTATTCGCAGTTTGAACTTACAACATTTTATACCGAAAATATGCCAATTACTGAGTGCGGCGATGGATCACATTTTGCCCAAGCACTCCCACCATTTTTCAAAATATCCCAAACATCTCAAATTCGACCCTTGAGCCATATTTTGGCGCCAAATTTTGGCTTTCTGCATGTATTCGCAGTATGAAATTACGGCTTTTTTTATCGAAAATATGCCAATTACTGAAAGCGGCGATGGATCACATTTTGCCGAAACCCCCTCTGCAGTTTTAAAATTATCCCAAACATCCCAAATTAGACCCTTGAGCCATATTTTGGAGCCAAATTCTTGCTCTCTGCACATATTCGCAGTTAGAAATTACGACAATTTATATCGAAAATATGTCAATACTTGCTAGCAGCGATAGGTCACATTTTGTCTAAACCCCCCCTGCAGTTTTCAAAATATCCCAAACATCCCAAATTCGACGCTTGAGCCATATTTTGGAGCAAAAATGTGGCTCTCTGCACGTATTAGCTGTTTGAAATTTTGACTTTTTATGCCGAAATAATGCCAATTACTGTGAGCAGCGAAAGGTCATATTTTGCCCAAAACCCCCTGTAGTTTTCAAAATATCCCAAACATCCCAAATTCCACCCTTGAGCCATATTTTAGAGGCAAATTCTGGCTCTCTGCTCGTATTCGCAGTTTAAATTATGACATTTTATACCGAAAATATGCCAATTACTGAGAGCAACGATGGATCACATTTTGCCCAAACCCTTCTTGCAGTTTTCAAAATATCCAAAACATCCCAAATTTGACCCTTGAGCTATATTTTGGAGCCAAATTCTCTTTCTCTGCACGTATTCGCAGTTTGAAATTGGGATATTTTATACCGAAAATATGCCAATTACTGAGTGCGGCGATGGATCGTATTTTGCCCACGTCCTCCCTGCAGTTTTCAAAATATCCCAAACATCCTAAATTCGACCCTTCAGCCATATTTTGGAGCCAAATTCTGGCTCTCTGCACATATTCTCAGTTTAAAATTACGACATTTTATACCAAAAATATGTAAATTACTGAGAGCGGCGATAGATCACATTTTGCCCAAAACCTCCCTGCAGTTTCCAAAATTTCCCAAACATCCCAAATTCAACGCTTGACCCATATTTTGGAGCCAAATTCTGGCTCTCTGCACGTATTCGCAGTTTGAAATTACTACTTTTTAAACCGAAAGTATGCCAATTACTGAGAGCGGCGATGGATCACATTTTGCCCAAACCCTCCCTGCAGTTTTCAAAATATCCCAAACATCCAAAATTCGACCCTTGAGAATTATTTTGGAGCCAAATTCTTCCTCTCGGCACGTATTCGTTGTTTGAAATTACGACATTTTATCCCAAACATCCCAAATTTGACGCTTGAAAATATGCTAATTATTGAAAGCAGCGATGGGTCACATTTTGCCCAAACCCCCCGGCAGTTTGCAAAATATCCCAAACATCAAAAATTTGACCTTTGAGCAATATTTTGGACCCAAAATCTGGCTCTCTGCGCGTGTTCGCAGTTTGAAATTACGACTTTTATAACGAAAACATGAAAATTACTGAAAGCGGCGATGGATCACATTTTGTCCAAATCTTCCCCGCAGTTTTCAAAATATCCAAAACATCCAAAATTCGACGCTTGAGCTATATTTTGGAGCCAAATTCGGGCTCTCTGCACGTATTCGCAGTTTGAAATTATTTCATTATCTACGAAAATATGCCAATTACTGAGAGCGACGATGGGTCACATTTTGCCCAAACCCCCCTGCAGTTTTCAAAATATCCCAAACATCCCAAATTCGACCCATGAGCTATATTTTTGAGCCAAATTCTCTCTCTTTCTGCACGTATTCGCAGTTTGAAATTGGGACATTTTATACCAAAAATATGCCAATTACTGAGTGCGGCGGTGGATCGTATTTTGCCCAAGTCCTCCCTGCTGTTTTCAAAATATCCCAAACATCCCAAATTCGACCCTTCAGCCATATTTTGGAGCCAAATTCTGGCTCTCTGCACATATTCGCAGTTTAAAATTACGATATTTTATACCAAAAATATGTCAATTACTGAGAGCGGCGATAGATCACATTTTGCCCAAATCCCCCCTGCAGTTTTCAAAATATCCCAAACATCCCAAATTCAACGCTTGAGCATATTTTGGAGGAAAATTCTGGCTTTCTGCACGTATTCGCCGTTTGAAATTACGACTTTTTATTCCGTAAATATGCCAATTACTTTGAGCGGCGATCGGTCACATTTTGCCCAAACCCCGCCATGCTGTTTTCAAAATATCGCAAACATTCCAAATTCGACGCTTGAGCCGAATTTTGGAGCAAAATTGTGGATCTCTGCGCGTATTAGCTGTTTGAAATTTTTACTTTATTTTACCGAAAAATTGCCAATTACTGTGAGAGGCGAAGGGTCATATTTTGCCCAAAACCCCCTGTAGTTTTCAAAATATCCCAAACATCCCAAATTCCACCCTTGAGCCATATTTTGGAGGCAAATTCTGGCTCTCTGCACGTATTCGCAGATTAAATTATGACATTTTATATCGAAAATATGCCAATTGTTGAGAGCGGCGATGGATCACATTTTGCCCAATCCCTTCTTGCAATTTTCAAAATATCCAAAACATCCCAAATTTGACGCTTCAGCCATATTTTGGAGCCAAATTGTTGCTCTCTGCACGTATTAGCATTTTGAAATTTCGACTTTTTATTCCAAAATAATGCCAATTACTCTGAGCTACGAAAGGTCGCATTTTGCCCAAAACACCCTGCAGTTTTCAAAATATCCCAATTATCCCATATTCGACGCTTGAGCCATATTTTGGAGCAAAAATGTGGCTCTCTGCACGTATTAGCTGTTTGAAATTTTGACTTTTTATGCCGAAATAATGCCAATTACTGTGAGCAGCGAAAGGTCATATTTTGGCCAAAACCCCCTGTAGTTTTCAAAATATCCCAAACATCCCAAATTCCACCCTTGAGCCATATTTTAGAGGCAAATTCTGGCTCTCTGCACGTATTCGCAGTTTAAATTATGACATTTTATACCGAAAATATGCCAATTACTGAGAGCAACGATGGATCACATTTTGCCAAACCCTTCTTGCAGTTTTCAAAATATCCAAAACATCCCAAATTCGACGCTTCAGCCATATTTTGGAGCCAAATTCTGGCTCTCTGCATGTATTCGCAGTTTGAAATTGCGAGATTTTATACCAAAAATATTCCAATTGCTGCAAGTGGCGATGGATCACATTCTGCCCACACCCTCCCTGCAGTTTTCAAAATATCCCAAACATCCCAAATTCGACGCTTGAGCTATATTTTAGAACCAAATTCTGGCTCTCTGCACGTATTCGCAGTTTAAAATTATGACTTTTTATACCAAAAATATGCCAATTACTGAAAGCGGCGATGGATCAAATTTTGCCCAAACCCTCCCTGGCGGAGAAGTTCTGTTTTTATTGCATATATCGATATTTCAGCCGGATTAGAGCGGTTTTACGTGTACATCTTCCATCGGTAATATAAACGGAAAATCTGGAACATTTTAGTTAATTCTAATGAAAACACATTGATTTTTATCATTTGTATTGGAAACAACATTGTCATATGTCTTTTCATGGATCTAAATATTACGAAACCTCGCTTTATGATTCGAAGTTAAAATCCTCAAATTTGGTATAATAGTGACTTTTTTCACGTTTTTCATGTAGTTTGATAGTACGTAAATATATTCATTTATACCAATATTTTGATACTATTTCATGTTTTCTCACGATATGTTATTTGGCCTTCATATCTCAGAATTTCGCAAATTTTGCATTTTTAAGCAAGTTTCTTGCATTTTGTTTTGTACCAAAAATCGTCGAATTTATGTAAATTCGAATTATAAATTCGTCGAATGTAAATTATGACATTTTATATCGAAAATATGCCAATTGTTGAGAGCGGCGATGGATCACATTTTGCATAATCCCTTCTTGCAATTTTCAAAATATCCAAAACATCCCAAATTCGACGCTTCAGCCATATTTTGGAGCCAAATTGTTGCTCTCTGCACGTATTAGCATTTTGAAATTTCGACTTTTTATTCCGAAATAATGCCAATTACTCTGAGCTACGAAAGGTCGCATTTTGCCCAAAACACCCTGCAGTTTTCAAAATATCCCAGTTATCCCAAATTGCACCCTTGAGCCAAATTTCGGAGCCAAATTCTGGCGCTCCGCACGTATTCGCAGTTTTACATTAGGATTATTTATACAGAAAATATGCCAATTACTTAGAGAAGCGATGGATCACATTTTGCCTAAACCCTCCTTTCAGTTTTCAAAATATCCAAAACATACCAAATTCGACCCTTGAGCCATATTTTGGAGCTAATTTCTGGCTCTCTGCACGTATTCGCAGTTTGAAATTACGAATTTTTATCTCAATTATCCCAAATTTGACGGTTGAAAATATGCCAATTACTGAAAGAAGCGATGGGTCACATTTTGTCCAAACCCCCCTGCAGTTTGCAAAATATCCCAAACATCCCAAATTCGAACCTTGAGCCTTATTTTGGAGCCAAATTCTGGCTTTCTGCGCGTATTCGCAGTATGAAATTACGATTTTTTATACCGAAAATATGACAATTACTGAAAGCAGCGATGGATCACATTTTGCCCAAACCCTCTCTGCAATTTTCAAAATATCCAAAACATCCGAAATTCGACGCTTGAGCAATATTTTGGAGCCAAATTGGGGCTCTCTGGACGTATTCGCAGTTTAAAATTATTCCATTTTATACCGAAAATATGCCAATTACTGAGAGCGACGATTGGTCACATTTTGCCCAAACCCCCCTGTAGTTTTCAAAATATACCAAACATCCTAACTTCGACCCATGAGCTATATTTTGATGCCAAATTTTTGCTCTCTGAACGTATTCGCAGTTTGAACTTACAACATTTTATACCGAAAATATGCCAATTACTGAGTGCGGCGATGGATCACATTTTGCCCAAGCACTCCCACCATTTTTCAAAATATCCCAAACATCTCAAATTCGACCCTTGAGCCATATTTTGTCGCCAAATTTTGGCTTTCTGCATGTATTCGCAGTATGAAATTACGGCTTATTTTATCGAAAATATGCCAATTACTGAAAGCGGCGATGGATCACATTTTGCCGAAACCCCCTCTGCAGTTTTAAAATTATCCCAAACATCCCAAATTAGACCGTTGAGCCATATTTTGGAGCCAAATTCTTGCTCTCTGCACATATTCGCAGTTAGAAATTACGACAATTTATATCGAAAATATGTCAATACTTGCTAGCAGCGATAGGTCACATTTTGTCTAAAACCCCCCTGCAGTTTTCAAAATATCCCAAACATCCCAAATTCGACGCTTGAGCCATATTTTGAAGCAAAAATGTGGCTCTCTGCACGTATTAGCTGTTTGAAATTTTGACTTTTTATGCCGAAATAATGCCAATTACTGTGAGCAGCGAAAGGTCATATTTTGCCCAAAACCCCCTGTAGTTTTCAAAATATCCCAAACATCCCAAATTCCACCCTTGAGCCATATTTTAGAGGCAAATTCTGGCTCTCTGCTCGTATTCGCAGTTTAAATTATGACATTTTATACCGAAAATATGCCAATTACTGAGAGCAACGATGGATCACATTTTGCCCAAACCCTTCTTGCAGTTTTCAAAATATCAAAAACATCCCAAATTTGACCCTTGAGCTATATTTTGGAGCCAAATTCTATTTCTCTGCACGTATTCGCAGTTTGAAATTGGGATATTTTATACCGAAAATATGCCAATTACTGAGTGCGGCGATGGATCGTATTTTGCCCACGTCCTCCCTGCAGTTTTCAAAATATCCCAAACATCCTAAATTCGACCCTTCAGCCATATTTTGGAGCCAAATTCTGGCTCTCTGCACATATTCTCAGTTTAAAATTACGACATTTTATACCAAAAATATGTCAATTACTGAGAGCGGTGATAGATCACATTTTGATAAAAACCTCCCTGCAGTTTCCAAAATTTCCCAAACATCCCAAATTCAACGCTTGACCCATATTTTGGAGCCAAATTCTGGCTCTCTTCACGTATTCGCAGTTTGAAATTACTACTTTTTAAACCGAAAGTATGCCAATTACTGAGAGCGGCGATGGATCACATTTTGCCCAAACCCTCCCTGCAGTTTTCAAAATATCCCAAACATCCAAAATTCGACCCTTGAGAATTATTTTGGAGCCAAATTCTTCCTCTCGGCACGTATTCGTTGTTTGAAATTACGAATTTTTATCCCAAACATCCCAAATTTGACGCTTGAAAATATGCTAATTATTGAAAGCAGCGATGGGTCACATTTTGCCCAAACCCCCCGGCAGTTTGCAAAATATCCCAAACATAAAAAATTTGACCTTTGAGCAATATTTTGGACCCAAAATCTGGCTCTCTGCGCGTGTTCGCAGTTTGAAATTACGACTTTTATAACGAAAACATGAAAATTACTGAAAGCGGCGATGGATCACATTTTGTCCAAATCTTCCCCGCAGTTTTCAAAATATCCAAAACATCCAAAATTCGACGCTTGAGCTATATTTTGGAGCCAAATTCGGGCTCTCTGCACGTATTCGCAGTTTGAAATTATTTCATTTTCTACGAAAATATGCCAATTACTGAGAGCGACGATGGGTCACATTTTGCCCAAACCCCCCTGCAGTTTTCAAAATATCCCAAACATCCCAAATTCGACCCATGAGCTATATTTTTGAGCCAAATTCTCTCTCTTTCTGCACGTATTCGCAGTTTGAAATTGAGACATTTTATACCAAAAATATGCCAATTACTGAGTGCGGCGGTGGATCGTATTTTGCCCAAGTCCTCCCTGCAGTTTTCAAAATATCCCAAACATCCCAAATTCGACCCTTCATCCATATTTTGGAGCCAAATTCTGGCTCTCTGCACGTATTCGCAGTTTAAAATTATTTCATTTTATACCGAAAATATGCCAATTACTGAGAGCGGCGATGGATCACATTTTGCCCAAACCCTCCCTGCAGTTTTCAAAATATCCCAAACATCCAAAACTCGACCCTTGAGAATTATTTTGGAGCCAAATTCTTCCTCTCGGCACGTATTCGTTGTTTGAAATTACGACTTTTTATCCCAAACATCCCAAATTTGACGCTTGAAAATATGCTAATTATTGAAAGCAGCGATGGGTCACATTTTGCCCAAACCCCCCGGCAGTTTGCAAAATATCCCAAACATCAAAAATTTGACCTTTGAGCAATATTTTGGACCCAAAATCTGGCTCTCTGCGCGTGTTCGCAGTTTGAAATTACGACTTTTATAACGAAAACATGAAAATTACTGAAAGCGGCGATGGATCACATTTTGTCCAAATCTTCCCCGCAGTTTTCAAAATATCCAAAACATCCAAAATTCGACGCTTGAGCTATATTTTGGAGCCAAATTCGGGCTCTCTGCACGTATTCGCAGTTTGAAATTATTTCATTTTCTACGAAAATATGCCAATTACTGAGAGCGACGATTGGTCACATTTTGCCCAAACCCCCCTGTAGTTTTCAAAATATACCAAACTTCCTAACTTCGACCCATGAGCTATATTTTGATGCCAAATTTTTGCTCTCTGAACGTATTCGCAGTTTGAACTTACAACATTTTATACCGAAAATATGCCAATTACTGAGTGCGGCGATGGATCACATTTTGCCCAAGCACTCCCTGCAGTTTTCAAAATATCCCAAACATCTCAAATTCGACCCTTGAGCCATATTTTGGCGCCAAATTTTGGCTTTCTGCATGTATTCGCAGTATGAAATTACGGCTTTTTATACCGAAAATATGCCAAATACTGAAATGGGCGATGGATCACATTTTGCCGAAACCCCCTCTGCAGTTTTATAATTATCCCAAACATCCCAAATTAGACCCTTGAGCCATATTTTGGAGCCAAATTCTTGCTCTCTGCACATATTCGCAGTTTGAAATTACGACAATTTATATCGAAAATATGTCAATACTTGCTAGCAGCGATAGGTCACATTTTGTCTAAACCCCCCCTGCAGTTTTCAAAATATCCCAAACATCCCAAATTCGACGCTTGAGCCATATTTTGGAGCAAAAATGTGGCTCTCTGCACGTATTAGCTGTTTGAAATTTTGACTTTTTATGCCGAAATAATGCCAATTACTGTGAGCAGCGAAAGGTCATATTTTGCCCAAAAACCCCCCTGCAGTTTTCAAAATATCCCAAACATCCCAAATTTCACCCTTGAGCTATATTTTGGAGGCAAACTCTGGCTCTATGCACTTATTCGCAGTTAAAATTAGGACATTTTATACCGAAAATATGCCAATTACTGAGAGCGGCGATGGATCACTGTTTGCCAAACCCTCCTTGCAGTTTTCAAAATATCCAAAACATCCTAAATTCGACGTTTGAGCCATATTTTGTAGCCAAATGTGGCTCTCTGCACGTATTAGCAGTATGAAATTTCGAGTTTTTTATCCCGAAATAATGCCAATTACTGTTAGCGGCGAAAGGTCACATTTTGCCCAAAACCCCCTGCAGTTTTCAAAATATCCCAATTATCCCAAATTCCACCCTTGAGCCAAATTTTGGAGCCAAATTGTGGCTCTCTGCACGTATTCGCAGTTTTACATTAAGATTTTTTTATACCGAAAATATGCCAATTACTTAGAGCGGCGATGGACCACATTTTCCCTAAACCCTCCTGCAGTTTTCAAAATATCCAAAACATCCCAATTTTGCCCAAACCCTCTCTGCAGTTTTTAAATTATCCCAAACATCCCAAATTCGACAATTGAGCCATATTTTGGAGCCAAATTCTGGCTCTCTGCACGCATTCGCATTTTGAAATTACCACTTTTTATACCGAAAATATGCCAATTACTGAGAGCGGCGATGGATCACATTTTACCCAAAACCTCCCAGCAGTTTTTAAAAAATCCAAAACATCCCAAATTCGACCCTTGAGGATTATTTTGGAACCAAATTTTGTCTTTCTGCTTGTATTCGCAGTTTGAAATTACGACTTTTTATACCGAAAATATGCCAATTACTGAAAGCAGCGATGGATCAAATTTTGCACAAACCCTCTCTGCAGTTTTTAAATTATCCCAAACATCCCAAATTGGACAATTGAGCCATATTTTGGAGCCAAATTCTGGCTCTCTGCACATATTCGCAGTTTGAAATTACAACATTTTATATCGAAAATATGTCAATACCTGCTAGCAGCGATAGGTCACATTTTGCCCAAACCCCCCTGCAGTTTTCAAAATATCCCAAACATACCAAATTCGACGCTTGAGCCATTTTTTGAAGCTAAATTCGGGCTCTCTGCACGTATTCGCAGTTTGAAATTTCGTCTTTTTAAACTGAAAATATGCCAATTACTGAGAGCAGCGATGGATCATATTTTGCCCAAACCCTCCCTGCAGTTTTCAAAATATAGCAAACATCCCAAATTCGACGCTTGAGCTATATTTTGGGGCGAAATTCTGACTCTCTGCAAGTATTCGCAGTTTGAAATCACGAATTTTTATACCGAAAATATGCCAATTACTTTGAGCGGCGATCGGTCACATTTTGCCCAAACCCCGCCATGCTGTTTTCAAAATATCGCAAACACTCCAAATTCGACGCTTGAGCCGAATTTTGGAGCAAAATTGTGGATCTCTGCACGTATTAGCTGTTTGAATTTTTTACATTTTTTTCCGAAATAATGCCAATTACTGTGAGAGGCGAAGGGTCATATTTTGCCCAAAACCCCCTGTAGTTTTCAAAATATCCCAAACATCCCAAATTCCACCCTTGAGCCATATTTTGGAGGCAAATTCTGGCTCTCTGCACGTATTCGCAGTATAAATTATGACATTTTATATCGAAAATATGCCAATTGTTGAGAGCGGCGATGGATCACATTTTGCCCAATCCCTTCTTGCAATTTTCAAAATATCCAAAACATCCCAAATTCGACGCTTCAGCCATATTTTGGATCCAAATTGTTGCTCTCTGCACGTATTAGCATTTTGAAATTTCGTCTTTTTATTCCGAAATAATGCCAATTACTCTGAGCTACGAAAGGTCGCATTTTGCCCAAAACACCCTGCAGTTTTCAAAATATCCCAATTATCCCAAATTCCACCCTTGAGCCTAATTTCGGAGCCAAATTCTGGCGCTCCGCATGTATTCGCAGTTTTACATTAGGATTTTTTATTCAGAAAATATGCCAATTACTTAGAGAAGCGATGGATCACATTTTGCCTATACCCTCCTTGCAGTTTTCAAAATATCCAAAACATACCAAATTCGACCCTTGAGCCATATTTTGGAGCTAATTTCTGGCTCTCTGCAGGTATTCGCAGTTTGAAATTACGAATTTTTATCCCAATTATCCCAAATTTGACGGTTGAAAATATGCCAATTACTGAAAGAAGCGATGGGTCACATTTTGCCCAAACCCCCCTGCAGTTTGCAAAATATCCCAAACATCCCAAATTCGACCCTTGAGCCTTATTTTGAAGCCAAATTCTGGCTTTCTGCGCGTATTCGCAGTATGAAATTACGATTTTTTATACCGAAAACATGACAATTACTGAAAGCAGCGATGGATCACATTTTGCCCAAACCCTCCCTGCAGTTTTCAAAATATCCAAAACATCCCAAATTCGAAGCTTGAGCAATATTTTGGAACCAAATTGGGGCTCTCTGCACGTATTCGCAGTTTAAAATTATTTCATTTTATATCGAAAATATGCCAATTACTGAGAGCGACGATTGGTCACATTTTGCCCAAACCCCCCTGTAGTTTTCAAAATATACCAAACATCCTAACTTCGACCCTTGAGCCATATTTTGGAGCCAAATTCTTGCTCTCTGCACATATTCGCAGTTTGAAATTACGACAATTTATATCGAAAATATGTCAATACTTGCTAGCAGTGATAGGTCACATTTTGTCTAAACCCCCCTTGCAGTTTTCAAAATATCCCAAACATCCCAAATTCGACGCTTGAGCCACATTTTGGAGCAAAAATGTGGCTCTCTGCACGTATTAGCTGTTTGAAATTTTGACTTTTTATGCCGAAATAATGCCAATTACTGTGAGCAGCGAAAGGTCATATTTTGCCCAAAACCCCCTGTAGTTTTCAAAATATCCCAAACATCCCAAATTCCACCCTTGAGCCATATTCTTGCTCTCTGCACATATTCGCAGTTTGAAATTACGACAATTTATATCGAAAATATGTCAATACTTGCTAGCAGCGATAGGTCACATTTTGTCTAAACCCCCCTTGCAGTTTTCAAAATATCCAAAACATACCAAATTCGACCCTTGAGCCATATTTTGGAGCTAATTTCTGGCTCTCTGCACGTATTCGCAGTTTGAAATTACGAATTTTTATCTCAATTATCCCAAATTTGACGGTTGAAAATATGCCAATTACTGAAAGAAGCGATGGGTCACATTTTGTCCAAACCCCCCTGCAGTTTGCAAAATATCCCAAACATCCCAAATTCGAACCTTGAGCCTTATTTTGGAGCCAAATTCTGGCTTTCTGCGCGTATTCGCAGTATGAAATTACGATTTTTTATACCGAAAATATGACAATTACTGAAAGCAGCGATGGATCACATTTTGCCCAAACCCTCTCTGCAATTTTCAAAATATCCAAAACATCCGAAATTCGACGCTTGAGCAATATTTTGGAGCCAAATTGGGGCTCTCTGCACGTATTCGCAGTTTAAAATTATTCCATTTTATACCGAAAATATGCCAATTACTGAGAGCGACGATTGGTCACATTTTGCCCAAACCCCCCTGTAGTTTTCAAAATATACCAAACATCCTAACTTCGACCCATGAGCTATATTTTGATGCCAAATTTTTGCTCTCTGAACGTATTCGCAGTTTGAACTTACAACATTTTATACCGAAAATATGCCAATTACTGAGTGCGGCGATGGATCACATTTTGCCCAAGCACTCCCACCATTTTTCAAAATATCCCAAACATCTCAAATTCGACCCTTGAGCCATATTTTGGCGCCAAATTTTGGCTTTCTGCATGTATTCGCAGTATGAAATTACGGCTTATTTTATCGAAAATATGCCAATTACTGAAAGCGGCGATGGATCACATTTTGCCGAAACCCCCTCTGCAGTTTTAAAATTATCCCAAACATCCCAAATTAGACCGTTGAGCCATATTTTGGAGCCAAATTCTTGCTCTCTGCACATATTCGCAGTTAGAAATTACGACAATTTATATCGAAAATATGTCAATACTTGCTAGCAGCGATAGGTCACATTTTGTCTAAACCCCCCCTGCAGTTTTCAAAATATCCCAAACATCCCAAATTCGACGCTTGAGCCATATTTTGGAGCAAAAATGTGGCTCTCTGCACGTATTAGCTGTTTGAAATTTTGACTTTTTATGCCGAAATAATGCCAATTACTGTGAGCAGCGAAAGGTCATATTTTGCCCAAAACCCCCTGTAGTTTTCAAAATATCCCAAACATCCCAAATTCCACCCTTGAGCCATATTTTAGAGGCAAATTCTGGCTCTCTGCTCGTATTCGCAGTTTAAATTATGACATTTTATACCGAAAATATGCCAATTACTGAGAGCAACGATGGATCACATTTTGCCCAAACCCTTCTTGCAGTTTTCAAAATATCCAAAACATCCCAAATTTGACGCTTCAGCCATATTTTGGAGCCAAATTGTTGCTCTCTGCACGTATTAGCATTTTGAAATTTCGACTTTTTATTCCAAAATAATGCCAATTACTCTGAGCTACGAAAGGTCGCATTTTGCCCAAAACACCCTGCAGTTTTCAAAATATCCCAATTATCCAAAATTCGACGCTTGAGCCATATTTTGGAGCAAAAATGTGGCTCTCTGCACGTATTAGTTGTTTGAAATTTTGACTTTTTATGCCGAAATAATGCCAATTACTGTGAGCAGCGAAAGGTCATATTTTGCCCAAAACCCCCTGTAGTTTTCAAAATATCCCAAACATCCCAAATTCCACCCTTGAGCCATATTTTAGAGGCAAATTCTGGCTCTCTGCACGTATTCGCAGTTTAAATTATGACATTTTATACCGAAAATATGCCAATTACTGAGAGCAACGATGGATCACATTTTGCCAAACCCTTCTTGCAGTTTTCAAAATATCCAAAACATCCCAAATTCGACGCTTCAGCCATATTTTGGAGCCAAATTCTGGCTCTCTGCATGTATTCGCAGTTTGAAATTGCGAGATTTTATACCAAAAATATTCCAATTGCTGCAAGTGGCGATGGATCACATTCTGCCCACACCCTCCCTGCAGTTTTCAAAATATCCCAAACATCCCAAATTCGACGCTTGAGCTATATTTTAGAGCCAAATTCTGGCTCTCTGCACGTATTCGCAGTTTAAAATTATGACTTTTTATACCAAAAATATGCCAATTACTGAAAGCGGCGATGGATCAAATTTTGCCCAAACCCTCCCTGGCGGAGAAGTTCTGTTTTTATTGCATATATCGATATTTCAGCCGGATTAGAGCGGTTTTACGTGTACATCTTCCATCGGTAATATAAACGGAAAATCTGGAACATTTTAGTTAATTCTAATGAAAACACATTGATTTTTATCATTTGTATTGGAAACAACATTGTCATATGTCTTTTCATGGATCTAAATATTACGAAACCTCGCTTTATGATTCGAAGTTAAAATCCTCAAATTTGGTATAATAGTGACTTTTTTCACGTTTTTCATGTAGTTTGATAGTACGTAAATATATTCATTTATACCAATATTTTGATACTATTTCATGTTTTCTCACGATATGTGATTTGGCCTTCATATCTCAGAATTTCGCAAATTTTGCATTTTTAAGCAAGTTTCTTGCATTTTGTTTTGTACCAAAAATCGTCGAATTTATGTAAATTCGAATTATAAATTCGTCGAATGTAAATTATGACATTTTATATCGAAAATATGCCAATTGTTGAGAGCGGCGATGGATCACATTTTGCATAATCCCTTCTTGCAATTTTCAAAATATCCAAAACATCCCAAATTCGACGCTTCAGCCATATTTTGGAGCCAAATTGTTGCTCTCTGCACGTATTAGCATTTTGAAATTTCGACTTTTTATTCCGAAATAATGCCAATTACTCTGAGCTACGAAAGGTCGCATTTTGCCCAAAACACCCTGCAGTTTTCAAAATATCCCAGTTATCCCAAATTGCACCCTTGAGCCAAATTTCGGAGCCAAATTCTGGCGTTCCGCACGTATTCGCAGTTTTACATTAGGATTATTTATACAGAAAATATGCCAATTACTTAGAGAAGCGATGGATCACATTTTGCCTAAACCCTCCTTGCAGTTTTCAAAATATCCAAAACATACCAAATTCGATCCTTGAGCCATATTTTGGAGCTAATTTCTGGCTCTCTGCACGTATTCGCAGTTTGAAATTACGAATTTTTATCTCAATTATCCCAAATTTGACGGTTGAAAATATGCCAATTACTGAAAGAAGCGATGGGTCACATTTTGTCCAAACCCCCCTGCAGTTTGCAAAATATCCCAAACATCCCAAATTCGAACCTTGAGCCTTATTTTGGAGCCAAATTCTGGCTTTCTGCGCGTATTCGCAGTATGAAATTACGATTTTTTATACCGAAAATATGACAATTACTGAAAGCAGCGATGGATCACATTTTGCCCAAACCCTCTCTGCAATTTTCAAAATATCCAAAACATCCGAAATTCGACGCTTGAGCAATATTTTGGAGCCAAATTGGGGCTCTCTGCACGTATTCGCAGTTTAAAATTATTCCATTTTATACCGAAAATATGCCAATTACTGAGAGCGACGATTGGTCACATTTTGCCCAAACCCCCCTGTAGTTTTCAAAATATACCAAACATCCTAACTTCGACCCATGAGCTATATTTTGATGCCAAATTTTTGCTCTCTGAACGTATTCGCAGTTTGAACTTACAACATTTTATACCGAAAATATGCCAATTACTGAGTGCGGCGATGGATCACATTTTGCCCAAGCACTCCCACCATTTTTCAAAATATCCCAAACATCTCAAATTCGACCCTTGAGCCATATTTTGGCGCCAAATTTTGGCTTTCTGCATGTATTCGCAGTATGAAATTACGGCTTATTTTATCGAAAATATGCCAATTACTGAAAGCGGCGATGGATCACATTTTGCCGAAACCCCCTCTGCAGTTTTAAAATTATCCCAAACATCCCAAATTAGACCGTTGAGCCATATTTTGGAGCCAAATTCTTGCTCTCTGCACATATTCGCAGTTAGAAATTACGACAATTTATATCGAAAATATGTCAATACTTGCTAGCAGCGATAGGTCACATTTTGTCTAAAACCCCCCTGCAGTTTTCAAAATATCCCAAACATCCCAAATTCGACGCTTGAGCCATATTTTGAAGCAAAAATGTGGCTCTCTGCACGTATTAGCTGTTTGAAATTTTGACTTTTTATGCCGAAATAATGCCAATTACTGTGAGCAGCGAAAGGTCATATTTTGCCCAAAACCCCCTGTAGTTTTCAAAATATCCCAAACATCCCAAATTCCACCCTTGAGCCATATTTTAGAGGCAAATTCTGGCTCTCTGCTCGTATTCGCAGTTTAAATTATGACATTTTATACCGAAAATATGCCAATTACTGAGAGCAACGATGGATCACATTTTGCCCAAACCCTTCTTGCAGTTTTCAAAATATCAAAAACATCCCAAATTTGACCCTTGAGCTATATTTTGGAGCCAAATTCTATTTCTCTGCACGTATTCGCAGTTTGAAATTGGGATATTTTATACCGAAAATATGCCAATTACTGAGTGCGGCGATGGATCGTATTTTGCCCACGTCCTCCCTGCAGTTTTCAAAATATCCCAAACATCCTAAATTCGACCCTTCAGCCATATTTTGGAGCCAAATTCTGGCTCTCTGCACATATTCTCAGTTTAAAATTACGACATTTTATACCAAAAATATGTCAATTACTGAGAGCGGTGATAGATCACATTTTGATAAAAACCTCCCTGCAGTTTCCAAAATTTCCCAAACATCCCAAATTCAACGCTTGACCCATATTTTGGAGCCAAATTCTGGCTCTCTTCACCTATTCGCAGTTTGAAATTACTACTTTTTAAACCGAAAGTATGCCAATTACTGAGAGCGGCGATGGATCACATTTTGCCCAAACCCTCCCTGCAGTTTTCAAAATATCCCAAACATCCAAAATTCGACCCTTGAGAATTATTTTGGAGCCAAATTCTTCCTCTCGGCACGTATTCGTTGTTTGAAATTACGAATTTTTATCCCAAACATCCCAAATTTGACGCTTGAAAATATGCTAATTATTGAAAGCAGCGATGGGTCACATTTTGCCCAAACCCCCCGGCAGTTTGCAAAATATCCCAAACATCAAAAATTTGACCTTTGAGCAATATTTTGGACCCAAAATCTGGCTCTCTGCGCGTGTTCGCAGTTTGAAATTACGACTTTTATAACGAAAACATGAAAATTACTGAAAGCGGCGATGGATCACATTTTGTCCAAATCTTCCCCGCAGTTTTCAAAATATCCAAAACATCCAAAATTCGACGCTTGAGCTATATTTTGGAGCCAAATTCGGGCTCTCTGCACGTATTCGCAGTTTGAAATTATTTCATTTTCTACGAAAATATGCCAATTACTGAGAGCGACGATGGGTCACATTTTGCCCAAACCCCCCTGCAGTTTTCAAAATATCCCAAACATCCCAAATTCGACCCATGAGCTATATTTTTGAGCCAAATTCTCTCTCTTTCTGCACGTATTCGCAGTTTGAAATTGAGACATTTTATACCAAAAATATGCCAATTACTGAGTGCGGCGGTGGATCGTATTTTGCCCAAGTCCTCCCTGCAGTTTTCAAAATATCCCAAACATCCCAAATTCGACCCTTCATCCATATTTTGGAGCCAAATTCTGGCTCTCTGCACGTATTCGCAGTTTAAAATTATTTCATTTTATACCGAAAATATGCCAATTACTGAGAGCGGCGATGGATCACATTTTGCCCAAACCCTCCCTGCAGTTTTCAAAATATCCCAAACATCCAAAACTCGACCCTTGAGAATTATTTTGGAGCCAAATTCTTCCTCTCGGCACGTATTCGTTGTTTGAAATTACGACTTTTTATCCCAAACATCCCAAATTTGACGCTTGAAAATATGCTAATTATTGAAAGCAGCGATGGGTCACATTTTGCCCAAACCCCCCGGCAGTTTGCAAAATATCCCAAACATCAAAAATTTGACCTTTGAGCAATATTTTGGACCCAAAATCTGGCTCTCTGCGCGTGTTCGCAGTTTGAAATTACGACTTTTATAACGAAAACATGAAAATTACTGAAAGCGGCGATGGATCACATTTTGTCCAAATCTTCCCCGCAGTTTTCAAAATATCCAAAACATCCAAAATTCGACGCTTGAGCTATATTTTGGAGCCAAATTCGGGCTCTCTGCACGTATTCGCAGTTTGAAATTATTTCATTTTCTACGAAAATATGCCAATTACTGAGAGCGACGATTGGTCACATTTTGCCCAAACCCCCCTGTAGTTTTCAAAATATACCAAACTTCCTAACTTCGACCCATGAGCTATATTTTGATGCCAAATTTTTGCTCTCTGAACGTATTCGCAGTTTGAACTTACAACATTTTATACCGAAAATATGCCAATTACTGAGTGCGGCGATGGATCACATTTTGCCCAAGCACTCCCTGCAGTTTTCAAAATATCCCAAACATCTCAAATTCGACCCTTGAGCCATATTTTGGCGCCAAATTTTGGCTTTCTGCATGTATTCGCAGTATGAAATTACGGCTTTTTATACCGAAAATATGCCAAATACTGAAATGGGCGATGGATCACATTTTGCCGAAACCCCCTCTACAGTTTTATAATTATCCCAAACATCCCAAATTAGACCCTTGAGCCATATTTTGGAGCCAAATTCTTGCTCTCTGCACATATTCGCAGTTTGAAATTACGACAATTTATATCGAAAATATGTCAATACTTGCTAGCAGCGATAGGTCACATTTTGTCTAAACCCCCCCTGCAGTTTTCAAAATATCCCAAACATCCCAAATTCGACGCTTGAGCCATATTTTGGAGCAAAAATGTGGCTCTCTGCACGTATTAGCTGTTTGAAATTTTGACTTTTTATGCCGAAATAATGCCAATTACTGTGAGCAGCGAAAGGTCATATTTTGCCCAAAAACCCCCCTGCAGTTTTCAAAATATCCCAAACATCCCAAATTTCACCCTTGAGCTATATTTTGGAGGCAAACTCTGGCTCTATGCACTTATTCGCAGTTAAAATTAGGACATTTTATACCGAAAATATGCCAATTACTGAGAGCGGCGATGGATCACTGTTTGCCAAACCCTCCTTGCAGTTTTCAAAATATCCAAAACATCCTAAATTCGACGTTTGAGCCATATTTTGTAGCCAAATGTGGCTCTCTGCACGTATTAGCAGTATGAAATTTCGAGTTTTTTATCCCGAAATAATGCCAATTACTGTTAGCGGCGAAAGGTCACATTTTGCCCAAAACCCCCTGCAGTTTTCAAAATATCCCAATTATCCCAAATTCCACCCTTGAGCCAAATTTTGGAGCCAAATTGTGGCTCTCTGCACGTATTCGCAGTTTTACATTAAGATTTTTTTATACCGAAAATATGCCAATTACTTAGAGCGGCGATGGACCACATTTTCCCTAAACCCTCGTGCAGTTTTCAAAATATCCAAAACATCCCAATTTTGCCCAAACCCTCTCTGCAGTTTTTAAATTATCCCAAACATCCCAAATTCGACAATTGAGCCATATTTTGGAGCCAAATTCTGGCTCTCTGCACGCATTCGCATTTTGAAATTACCACTTTTTATACCGAAAATATGCCAATTACTGAGAGCGGCGATGGATCACATTTTACCCAAAACCTCCCAGCAGTTTTTAAAAAATCCAAAACATCCCAAATTCGACCCTTGAGGATTATTTTGGAACCAAATTTTGTCTTTCTGCTTGTATTCGCAGTTTGAAATTACGACTTTTTATACCGAAAATATGCCAATTACTGAAAGCAGCGATGGATCAAATTTTGCACAAACCCTCTCTGCAGTTTTTAAATTATCCCAAACATCCCAAATTGGACAATTGAGCCATATTTTGGAGCCAAATTCTGGCTCTCTGCACATATTCGCAGTTTGAAATTACAACATTTTATATCGAAAATATGTCAATACCTGCTAGCAGCGATAGGTCACATTTTGCCCAAACCCCCCTGCAGTTTTCAAAATATCCCAAACATACCAAATTCGACGCTTGAGCCATTTTTTGAAGCTAAATTCGGGCTCTCTGCACGTATTCGCAGTTTGAAATTTCGTCTTTTTAAACTGAAAATATGCCAATTACTGAGAGCGGCGATGGATCATATTTTGCCCAAACCCTCCCTGCAGTTTTCAAAATATAGCAAACATCCCAAATTCGACGCTTGAGCTATATTTTGGGGCGAAATTCTGACTCTCTGCAAGTATTCGCAGTTTGAAATCACGAATTTTTATACCGAAAATATGCCAATTACTTTGAGCGGCGATCGGTCACATTTTGCCCAAACCCCGCCATGCTGTTTTCAAAATATCGCAAACACTCCAAATTCGACGCTTGAGCCGAATTTTGGAGCAAAATTGTGGATCTCTGCACGTATTAGCTGTTTGAATTTTTTACATTTTTACCGAAATAATGCCAATTACTGTGAGAGGCGAAGGGTCATATTTTGCCCAAAACCCCCTGTAGTTTTCAAAATATCCCAAACATCCCAAATTCTACCCTTGAGCCATATTTTGGAGGCAAATTCTGGCTCTCTGCACGTATTCGCAGTATAAATTATGACATTTTATATCGAAAATATGCCAATTGTTGAGAGCGGCGATGGATCACATTTTGCCCAATCCCTTCTTGCAATTTTCAAAATATCCAAAACATCCCAAATTCGACGCTTCAGCCATATTTTGGATCCAAATTGTTGCTCTCTGCACGTATTAGCATTTTGAAATTTCGTCTTTTTATTCCGAAATAATGCCAATTACTCTGAGCTACGAAAGGTCGCATTTTGCCCAAAACACCCTGCAGTTTTCAAAATATCCCAATTATCCCAAATTCCACCCTTGAGCCTAATTTCGGAGCCAAATTCTGGCGCTCCGCATGTATTCGCAGTTTTACATTAGGATTTTTTATTCAGAAAATATGCCAATTACTTAGAGAAGCGATGGATCACATTTTGCCTATACCCTCCTTGCAGTTTTCAAAATATCCAAAACATACCAAATTCGACCCTTGAGCCATATTTTGGAGCTAATTTCTGGCTCTCTGCAGGTATTCGCAGTTTGAAATTACGAATTTTTATCCCAATTATCCCAAATTTGACGGTTGAAAATATGCCAATTACTGAAAGAAGCGATGGGTCACATTTTGCCCAAACCCCCCTGCAGTTTGCAAAATATCCCAAACATCCCAAATTCGACCCTTGAGCCTTATTTTGAAGCCAAATTCTGGCTTTCTGCGCGTATTCGCAGTATGAAATTACGATTTTTTATACCGAAAACATGACAATTACTGAAAGCAGCGATGGATCACATTTTGCCCAAACCCTCCCTGCAGTTTTCAAAATATCCAAAACATCCCAAATTCGAAGCTTGAGCAATATTTTGGAACCAAATTGGGGCTCTCTGCACGTATTCGCAGTTTAAAATTATTTCATTTTATATCGAAAATATGCCAATTACTGAGAGCGACGATTGGTCACATTTTGCCCAAACCCCCCTGTAGTTTTCAAAATATACCAAACATCCTAACTTCGACCCTTGAGCCATATTTTGGAGCCAAATTCTTGCTCTCTGCACATATTCGCAGTTTGAAATTACGACAATTTATATCGAAAATATGTCAATACTTGCTAGCAGCGATAGGTCACATTTTGTCTAAACCCCCCTTGCAGTTTTCAAAATATCCCAAACATCCCAAATTCGACGCTTGAGCCACATTTTGGAGCAAAAATGTGGCTCTCTGCACGTATTAGCTGTTTGAAATTTTGACTTTTTATGCCGAAATAATGCCAATTACTGTGAGCAGCGAAAGGTCATATTTTGCCCAAAACCCCCTGTAGTTTTCAAAATATCCCAAACATCCCAAATTCCACCCTTGAGCCATATTCTTGCTCTCTGCACATATTCGCAGTTTGAAATTACGACAATTTATATCGAAAATATGTCAATACTTGCTAGCAGCGATAGGTCACATTTTGTCTAAACCCCCCTTGCAGTTTTCAAAATATCCCAAACATCCCAAATTCGACGCTTGAGCCACATTTTGGAGCAAAAATGTAGCTCTCTGCACGTATTAGCTGTTTGAAATTTTGACTTTTTATGCCGAAATAATGCCAAAATAAAACCGCTCTATTCCGGCTGAAACGTCGATATATGCAATAAAAACCGAACTTCTCCCCTTTTCAATATCTTACTCAGTATTTTAACGAGAAACAAATAGATGATTGCAAATGAAGTATTTAAGGTTTTTATCTAATCAATTATGTGTATGCATAATTTTTATCGTATATTTAATGAATTATTACCAATAAACTGAAAATTCACCAAAACGTGGAAAAACGGCAAAATATTGCCTAATTCGAAGATATTTTGTTTAAATCACATGAAAGGAAAAGGGGATGATAAACGCCAAAGTATTGCTAAATTCGATGATTTTTAGTACAAAACAAAATGCAAGAAACTTGCTTAAAAATGCAAAATTTGCGAAATTTTGAGATATGAAGGCCAAATCACATATCGTGAGAAAACATAAATTAGCATCGAAATATTGGTAAAAACGAATATATATACGTAAAATCACACTACATGAAAAACGTTAAAAAAGTCACTATTTTACTATATTTGAGGATTTTAACTTCAAATCATAGAGCGAGGTTTCGTATTATTTAGATCCAAGAAAAGACATATGACAATGCGAAACACATTTTATCATTCCAATACAAATGATAAAAATCAATGTGTTTTCATTAGAATTAACTAAAATGTTCCTGATTTTCCGTTTATATTACCGATGGAAGATGTACACGTAAAACCGCTCTAATCCGGCTGAAACGTCGATATATGCAATAAAAACAGAACTTCTCCCCTTTTTAATATCTTACTCAGTATTTTAACGAAAAACAAATAGTTGATTGAAAATGAAGTACTTAAGCTTAATTTCTAATCAATTATGTGTTTGCATCATTTTTATCGCATATATATTGAATTAATAACAATTAACTGAAATGCACAAAAAACGTGGAAAAACAGCAAAATATTGCCTAATTCGATGATATTTTGTTTATATCACATAAAAGAAAAGGGGGATGATAAACGTCAAAATATTACTAAATTCGATGATTTTTAGTACGAAACAAAAGGCAAGAAAACTTGCTTAAAATGCAATATTATGCGAAATTCTGAAATATGAAGGCCAAATCACATATCGTGATACTACATGAAATAGTATAGTATCGAAATGTTGGTAAAAAATGAATATATTTACGTAATATCAAATTAAAGGAAATACGTGAAAAAAGTCACTATTATGCCAAATTTGGAGATTTTACCTTCAAATCACAAAGCAAGGTTTCGTATTATTTAGATCCAAGAAAAGACATATGACAATGTTGTTTCCAATGCAAATGATAAAAATTAATGTGTTTTCATTAGAATTAACTAAAATGTTCCTGATTTTCCGTTTATATTACCGATGGAAGATGTACATGTAAAACCGCTTTATTCCGGATGAAACGTCGATATATGCAATAAAAACAGAACTTCTCCCCCTATCAATATCTTACTCAGTATTTTAACGAGAAACAAATAGATGATTGCAAATGAAGTATTTAAGGATGTTATCTAATCAATTATGTGTTTGCATAATTTTTATCGTATATTTAATGAATTAATACCAATAAACTGAAAATTCACCAAAACGTGGAAAAACTGCAAAATATTGCCTAATTCGAAGATATTTTGTTTAAATCACATAAAAGGAAAAGGGGATGATAAACGTCAAAATATTGCTAAAATCGATGATTTTTAGTACAAAACAAAATGCAAAAAACTTGCTTAAAAAGGCAAAATTTGCGAAATTCTGAGATTTGAAGGCCAAATCACGTGTCGTGAGAACACTTGAAGTAGTATCGAAATATTGGTAAAAACGAATATATTTACGTAAAATCACACTACATGAAAAACGTGAAAAAGTCACTATTATATCATATTTGAGGATTTTAACTTCAAATCATAGAGCGAGGTTTCGTATTATTTAGATCCAAGAAAAGACATATGACAATGCGAAACACATTTTATCATTCCAATACAAATGATAAAAATCAATGTGATTTCATTTGAATTAACTAAAATGTTCCTGATTTTCCAATTATATTACCGATGGAAGATGTACACGTAAAACCGCTTTAATCCGGCTGAAACGTCGATGTATGCAATAAAAACAGAACTTCTCCCCTTTTCAATATCTTTCTCAGTATTTTAACGATAAATAAATAGTTGATTGAAAATGAAGTATTTAAGGTTATTATCTAATCAATTATGTGTTTGCATCATTTTTATTGTATATTTAATGAATTATTACCAATGAACTGAAAATTTACAAAAACGTGGAAAAACGGCAAAATATTGCCAAATTCGATGATATTTTGTTTAAATCACATAAAAAAAAGGGGATTGATAAACGTCAAAATATTGCTACTTTCGACGATTTTTAGTACAAAACAAATTGCAAGAAACTTGCTTAAAAATGCAAAATTTGCGAAATTCTGAGATATGAAGGCCAAATCACATATCGTGAGAAAACATAAAATAGTATCAAAATATTGGTAAAAAATGATTATATTTACGTACTATAAAACTACATGAAAAACGTGAAAAAAGTCACTATTACACCAAATTTGAGGATTTTAACTTCGAATCATAAAGCAAGGTTTCGTAATATTTAGGTCCATGAAAAGACATACGACAATGTTGTTTCCAATACAAATGATAAAAATCAATGTGTTTTCTTTAGAATTAACTAAAATGTTCCTGATTTTCCGTTTATATTACCGATGGAAGATGTACACGTAAAACCGCTCTAATCCGGCTGAAACGTCGATATATGCAATAAAAACAGAACTTCTCCCCTTTTCAATATCTTACTCAGTATTTTAACGAGAAACAAATAGTTGATTGAAAATGAAGTATTTAAGATTAATTTCTAATCAATTATGTGTTTGCATCATTTTTATCGCATATATATTGAATTAATAACAATTAACTGAAAATTCACAATAAATGTGGAAAAACAGCAAAATATTGCCTAATTCGATGATATTTTGTTTATATCACATAAAGGAAAAGGGGGATGATAAACGTCAAAATATTACTAAATTCGATGAATTTTAGTACGAAACAAAAGTTAAAATGCATTATTGAGCCATATTTTGGAGCCAAATTCTTGCTCTCTGCACATATTCGCAGTTTGAAATTACGACAATTTATATCGAAAATATGTCAATACTTGCTAGCAGCGATAGGTCACATTTTGTCTAAACCCCCCCCCTGCAGTTTTCAAATTATCCCAAACATCCCAAATTCGACGCTTGAGCCATATTTTGGAGCAAAAATGTGGCTCTCTGCACGTATTAGCAGTATAAAATTTCGAGTTTTTTATCCCGAAATAATGCCAATTACTGTTAGCAGCGAAAGGTCACATTTTGCCCAAAACCTCCTGCAGTTTTCAAAATATCCCAATTATCCCAAATTCCACCCTTGAGCCAAATTTTGGAGCCAAATTGTGGCTCTCTGCACGTATTCGCAGTTTTACATTAAGATTTTTTATACCGAAAATATGCCAATTACTTAGAGCGGCGATGGACCACATTTTGCCTAAACCCTCCTGCAGTTTTCAAAATATCCAAAACATCCCAATTTTGCCCAAACCCTCTCTGCAGTTTTTAAATTATCCCAAACATCCCAAATTCGACAATTGAGCCATATTTTGGAGCCAAATTCTGGCTCTCTGCACGCATTCGCATTTTGAAATTACGACTTTTTATACCGAAAATATGCCAATTACTGAGAGCGGAGATGGATCACATTTTACCCAAACCCTCCCAGCAGTTTTTAAAAAATCGAAAACATCCCAAATTCGACCCTTGAGGATTATTTTGGAACCAAATTTTGTCTTTCTGCTTGTATTCGCAGTTTGAAATTACGACTTTTTATACCGAAAACATGCCAATTACTGAAAGCAGCGATGGATCAAATTTTGCACAAACCCTCTCTGCAGTTTTTAAATTATCCCAAACATCCCAAATTCGACAATTAAGCCATATTTTGGAGCCAAATTCTGGCTCTCTGCATATATTCGCAGTTTGAAATTACAACATTTTATATCGAAAATATGTCAATACCTGCTAGCAGCGATAGGTCATATTTTGCCCAAACCCCCCCTGCAGTTTTCAAAATATCCCAAACATCCCAAAATCGACGCTTGAGCCATATTTTGAAGCTAAATTCGGGCTCTCTGCACGTATTCGCAGTTTGAAATTTCGTCTTTTTAAACTGAAAATATGCCAATTACTGAGAGCGGCGATGGATCACATTTTGCCCAAACCCACCCTGCAGTTTTCAAAATATAGCAAACATCCCAAATTCGACGCTTGAGCTATATTTTGGGGCCAAATTCTGACTCTCTGCAAGTATTCGCAGTTTGAAATCACGAATTTTTATACCGAAAATATGCCAATTACTTTGAGCGGCGATCGGTCACATTTTGCCCAAATACCGCCATGCTGTTTTCAAAATATCGCAAACATTCCAAATTCGACGCTTGAGCCGAATTTTGGAGCAAAATTGTGGAATCTCTGCACGTATTAGCTGTTTGAAATTTTTACATTTTTACTGAAATAATGCCAATTACTGTGAGAGGCGAAGGGTCATATTTTGCCCAAAACCCCCTGTAGTTTTCAAAATATCCCAAACATCCCAAATTCCACCCTTGAGCCATATTTTGGAGGCAAATTCTGGCTATCTGCACGTATTCGTAGTATAAATTATGACATTTTATATCGAAAATATGCCAATTGTTGAGAGCGGCGATGGATCACATTTTGCCCAATCCCTTCTTGCAATTTTCAAAATATCCAAAACATCCCAAATTCGACGCTTCAGCCATATTTTGGAGCCAAATTGTTGCTCTCTGCACGTATTAGCATTTTGAAATTTCGACTTTTTATTCCGAAATAATGCCAATTACTCTGAGCTACGAAAGGTCGCATTTTGCCCAATACACCCTGCAGTTTTCAAAATATCCCAATTATCCCAAATTCCACCCTTGAGCCCAATTTCGGAGCCAAATTCTGGCGCTACGCATGTATTCGCAGTTTTACATTAGGATTTTTTATTCAGAAAATATGCCAATTACTTAGAGAAGCGATGGATCACATTTTGCCTAAACCCTCCTTGCAGTTTTCAAAATATCCAAAACATACCAAATTCGACCCTTGAGCCATATTTTGGAGCTAATTTCTGGCTCTCTGCACGTATTCGCAGTTTGAAATTACGAATTTTTATCCCAATTATCCCAAATTTGACGGTTGAAAATATGCCAATTACTGAAAGAAGCGATGGGTCACATTTTGCCCAAACCCCCCCCTGCAGTTTGCATAATATCCCAAACATCCCAAATTCGCCCCTTGAGCCTTATTTTGGAGCCAAATTCTGGCTTTCTGCGCGTATTCGCAGTATGAAATTACGATTTTTTATACCGAAAACATGACAATTACTGAAAGCAGCGATGGATCACATTTTGCCCAAACCCTCCCTGCAGTTTTCAAAATATCCAAAACATCCCAAATTCGACGCTTGAGCAATATTTTGGAGCCAAATTGGGGCTCTCTGCACGTATTCGCAGTTTAAAATTATTTCATTTTATACCGAAAATATGCCAATTACTGAGAGCGACGATTGGTCACATTTTGCCCAAACCCCCCTGTAGTTTTCAAAATATACCATACATCCTAACTTCGACCCATGAGCTATATTTTGATGCCAAATTTTTGCTCTCTGAACGTATTCGCAGTTTGAACTTACAACATTTTATACCGAAAATATGCCAATTACTGAGTGCGGCGATGGATCACATTTTGCCCAAGCACTCCCTGCAGTTTTCAAAATATCCCAAACATCTCAAATTCGACCCTTGAGCCATATTTTGGCGCCAATTTTTGGCTTTCTGCAAGTATTCGCAGTATGAAATTAAAGCTTTTTATATCGAAAATATGCCAATTACTGAAAGCGGCGATGGATCACATTTTGCCGAAACCCCCTCTGCAGTTTTAAAATTATCCCAAACATCCCAAATTAGACCCTTGAGCCATATTTTGGAGCCAAATTCTTATTCTCTGAACATATTCGCAGTTTGAAATTACGACAATTTATATCGAAAATATGTCAATACTTGCTAGCAGCGATAGGTCACATTTTGTCTAAAACCCCCCCTGCAGTTTTCAAAATATCCCAAACATCCCAAATTCGACGCTTGAGCCATATTTTGGAGCAAAAATGTGGCTCTCTGCACGTATTAGCTGTTTGAAATTTTGACTTTTTATGCCGAAATAATGCCAATTACTGTGAGCAGCGAAAGGTCATATTTTGCCCAAAACCCCCTGTAGTTTTCAAAATATCCCAAACATCCCAAATTCCACCCTTGAGCCATATTTTAGAGGCAAATTCTGGCTCTCTGCACGTATTCGCAGTTTAAATTATGACATTTTATACCGAAAATATGCCAGTTACTGAGAGCAACGATGGATCACATTTTGCCCAAACCCTTCTTGCAGTTTTCAAAATATCCAAAACATCCCAAATTCTACGCTTCAGCCATATTTTGGAGCCAAATTCTGGCTCTCTGCATGTATTCGCAGTTTGAAATTACGAGATTTTATACCAAAAATATTCCAATTACTGCAAGTGGCGATCGATCACATTCTGCCCACACCCTCCTTGCAGTTTTCAAAATATCCAAAACATCCCAAATTCGACGCTTGAGCTATATTTTAGAGCCAAATTCTGGCTCTCTGCAAGTATTCGCAGTTTAAAATTATGACTTTTTATACCAAAAATATGCCAATTACTGAAAGCGGCGATGGATCAAATTTTGCCCAAACCCTCCCTGCAGTTTCCAAAATTTCCCAAACATCCCAAATTCAACGCTTGACCCATATTTTAGAGCCAAATTCTGGCTCTCTGCACGTATTCGCAGTTTGAAATTACTACTTTTTAAACGGAAAGTATGCCAATTACTGAGAGCGGCGATGGATAACATTTTGCCCAAACCCTCCCTGCAGTTTTCAAAATATCCCAAACATCCAAAATTCAACCCTTGAGAATTATTTTGGAGCCAAATTCTTCCTCTCTGCACGTATTCGTTGTTTGAAATTACGACTTTTTATCCCAAACCTCCCAAATTTGACGCTTGAAAATATGCTAATTATTGAAAGCAGCGATGGGTCACATTTTGCCCAAACCCCCCGGCAGTTTGCAAAATATCCCAAACATCAAAAATTTGACCTTTGAGCAATATTTTGGAGCCAAAATCTGGCTCTCTGCGCGTATTCGCAGTTTGAAATTACGACTTTTATAACGAAAACATGAAAATTACTGAAAGCGGCGATGGATCACATTTTGTCCAAATCTTCCCTGCAGTTTTCAAAATATCCAAAACATCCAAAATTCGACGCTTGAGCCATATTTTGGAGCCAAATTCGGGCTCTCTGCACGTATTCGCCGTTTGAAATTATTTCATTTTCTACGAAAATATGCCAATTACTGAGAGCGACGATGGGTCACATTTTGCCAAAACCCCCCTGCAGTTTTCAAAATATCCCAAACATCCCAAATTCGACCCATGAGCTATATTTTTGAGCCAAATTCTCTCTCTTTCTGCACGTATTCTCAGTTTGAAATCGGGACATTTTATACCAAAAATATGCCAATTACTGAGTGCGGCGGTGGATCGTATTTTGCCCAAGTCCTCCCTGCAGTTTTCAAAATATCCCAAACATCCCAAATTCGACCCTTCAGCCATATTTTGGAGCCAAATTCTGGCTCTCTGCACATATTCGCAGTTTAAAATTACGATATTTTATACCAAAAATATGTCAATTACTGAAAGCGGCGATAGATCACATTTTGCCCAAATCCCCCCTGCAGTTTTCAAAATATCCCAAACATCTCAAATTCAACGCTTGAGCATATTTTGTAGGAAAATTCTGGCTCTCTGCACGTATTCGCCGTTTGAAATTACTACTTTTTATACCGAAAATATGCCAATTACTTTGAGCGGCGATCGGTCACATTTTGCCCAAACCCCGCCATGCTGTTTTCAAAATATCGCAAACATTCCAAATTCGACGCTTGAGCCGAATTTTGGAGCAAAATTGTGGATCTCTGCACGTATTAGCTGTTTGAAATTTTTATTTTTTTTTACCGAAATAATGCCAATTACTGTGAGATGCAAAGGGTCATATTTTGCCCAAAACCCCCTGTAGTTTTCAAAATATCCCAAACATCCCAAATTCCACCCTTGAGCAATATTTTTGAGGCAAATTCTGGCTCTCTGCACGTATTCGCAGTTTAAATTATGACATTTTATATCGAAAATATGCCAATTTTTGAGAGCGGCGATGGATCACATTTTGCCCAATCCCTTCTAGCAATTTTCAAAATATCCAAAACATCCCAAATTCGACGCTTCAGCCATATTTTGGAGCCAAATTGTTGCTCTCTGCACGTATTAGCATTTTGAAATTTCGACTTTTTATTCCGAAATAATGCCAATTACTGTGAGCTACGAAAGGTCGCATTTTGCCCAAAACACCATGCAGTTTTCAAAATATCCCAATTATCCCAAATTCCACCCTTGAGTCAAATTTCGGAGCCAAATTCTGGCGCTCCGCACGTATTCGCAGTTTTACATTAGGATTTTTTATACAGAAAATATGCCAATTACTTAGAGAAGCGATGGATCACATTTTGCCTAAACCCTCCTTGCAGTTTTCAAAATATCCAAAACATCCCAAATTCGACCCTTGAGCCATATTTTGGAGCTAATTTCTGGCTCTCTGCACGTATTCGCCGTTTGAAATTACGAATTTTTATCCCAATTATCCCAAATTTGACGGTTGAAAATATGCCAATTACTGAAAGAAGCGATGGGTCACATTTTGCCCAAACCCCCCTGCAGTTTTCAAAATATCCCAAACATCCCAAATTTCACACTTGAGCTATATTTTGGAGGCAAACTCTGGCTCTATGCACTTATTCGCCGCTAAAATTAGGACATTTTATACCGAAAATATGCCAATTACTGAGAGCGGCGATGGATCACTGTTTGCCCAAACCCTCCTTGCAGTTTTCAAAATATCCAAAACATCCTAAATTCGACGTTTGAGCCATATTTTGGAACCAAATTGTGGCTCTCTGCACGTATTAGCAGTATGAAATTTCGAGTTTTTTATCCCGAAATAATGCCAATTACTGTTAGCGGCGAAAGGTCACATTTTGCCCAAAACCCCCTGCAGTTTTCAAAATATCCCAATTATCCCAAATTCCACCCTTGAGCCAAATTTTGGAGCCAAATTGTGGCTCTCTGCACGTATTCGCAGTTTTACATTAAGATTTTTTATACCGAAAATATGCCAATTACTTAGAGCGGCGATGGACCACATTTTGCCTAAACCCTCCTGCAGTTTTCAAAATATCCAAAACATCCCAATTTTGCCCAAACCCTCTCTGCAGTTTTTAAATTATCCCAAAGATCCCAAATTCGACAATTGAGCGATATTTTGGAGCCAAATTCTGGCTCTCTGCACGCATTCGCATTTTGAAATTACGACTTTTTATACCGAAAATATGCCAATTACTGAGAGCGGCGATGGATCACATTTTACCCAAACCCTCCCAGCAGTTTTTAAAAAATCGAAAACATCCCAAATTCAACCCTTGAGGATTATTTTGGAACCAAATTTTGTCTTTCTGTTTGTATTCGCAGTTTGAAATTACGACTTTTTATACCGAAAATATGCCAATTACTGAAAGCAGCGATGGATCAAATTTTGCACAAACCCTCTCTGCAGTTTTTAAATTATCCCAAACATCCCAAATTCGACAATTGAGCCATATTTTGGAGCCAAATTCTGGCTCTCTGCACATATTCGCAGTTTGAAATTACAACATTTTATATCGAAAATATGTCAATACCTGCTTGCAGCGATAGGTCATATTTTGCCCAAACCCCCCCTGCAGTTTTCAAAATATCCCAAACATCCCAAATTCGACGCTTGAGCCATATTTTGAAGCTAAATTCGGGCTCTCTGCACGTATTCGCAGTTTGAAATTTCGTCTTTTAAATTGAAATTATGCCAATTACTGAGAGCGGCGATGGATCACATTTTGCCCAAACCCTCCCTGCAGTTTTCAAAATATAGCAAACATCCCAAATTCGACGCTTGAGCTATATTTTGGGGCCAAATTCTGACTCTCTGCAAGTATTCGCAGTTTGAAATCACGAATTTTTATACCGAAAATATGCCAATTACTTTGAGCGGCGATCGGTCACATTTTGCCCAAACCCCGCCATGCTGTTTCCAAAATATCGCAAACATTCCAAATTCGATGCTTGAGCCGAATTTACCGATGGAAGATGTACATGTAAAACCGCTCTAATCCAGCTGAAAAGTTGATATATGCAATAAAAACAGAACTTCTCCCCTTTCAATATCTTACTCAGTATTTTAACGAGAAACAAATAGTTGATTGAAAATGAAGTATTTAAGGTTAATTTCTAATCAATTATGTGTTTGCGTCATTTTTATCGTATATTAAATGAATTAATAACAATAAACTGAAAATTCACAAAAACGTGGAAAAACAGCAAAATATTGCCTAATTCGATGATATTTTGTTTAAATCACAGAAAGGAAAAGGGGATGATAAACGTCAAAATATTGCTAAATTCGAAGATTTTTAGTACAAAACAAAATGCAAGAAACTTGCTTAAAAATGCAAAATTTGCGAAATTAAGATATATGAAGGCCAAATCACATATCGTGAGAAAACATGAAGTAGTATCGAAATATTGGTAAAAACGAATATATTTACGTAAAATCACACTATATGAAAAACGTGAAAAAGTCACTATTTTACCATATTTGAGGATTTTAACTTCAAATTACAGAGCAAGGTTTCGTATTATTTAGATCCAAGAAAAGACATATGACAATGTTGTTTCCAATACAAATGATAAAAATCAATGTGTTTTCATTAGAATTAACTAAAATGTTCCTGATTCTCCTTTTATATTACCGATGGAAGATGTACACGTAAAACCGCTCTAATCCGGCTGAAACGTCGATATATGCAATAAAAACAGAACTTCTCCCCTTTTCAATATCTTACACAGTATTTTAACGAGAAACAAATAGTTGATTGAAAATGAAGTATTTATTGTTAATTTCTAATCAATTTATGTGTTTGCATCATTTTTATCGTATATTTCATGAATTAATAACAATAACCTGAAAATTCACAAAAACGTGGAAAAACAGCAAAATATCGCATAATTCGATGATATTTTGTTTAAATCACATAAAGGAAAAGGGGATGATAAACGTCAAAATATTGCTAAATTCGAAGATTTTAGTTCAAAACAAAATGCAAGAAACTTGCTTAAAAATGCAAAATTTGCGAAATTCTGAGATATGAAGGCCAAATCACATATCGTGAGAAAACATAAAATTGTATCGAAATATTGGTAAAAATGATTATGTTTACGTAAAATCACACTATATGAAAAACGTGAAAAAGTCACTATTATACCATATTTGAGGATTTTAACTTCAAATTACAGAGCAAGGTTTCGTATTACTTAGATCCAAGAAAAGACATATGACAATGTTGTTTCCAATACAAATGATAAAAATCAATAGTATTTTCATTAGAATTAACTAAAATAATCCTGATTTTCCGTTTATTTTACCGATGGAAGATGTACACGTAAAACCGCTCTAATCCGGCTAAAACGTCGATATATGCAATAAAAACAGAACTTCTCCCCTTTTCAATATCTTTCTCAGTATTTTAACGAGAAACAAATAGTTGATTGAAAATGAAGTATTTAAGGGTAATTTCTAATCAATTATGTGTTTGCATCATTTTTATCGTATATTTAATGTATTAATAACAATAAACTGAAAATTCACAAAAACGTGGAAAAACAGCAAAATATTGCCTAATTCGATGATATTTTGTTTAAATCACATAAAGGAAAAGGGGATGATAAACGTGAAAATATTGCTAAATTAGATGATTTTTAGTACGAAACAAAATGCAAGAAAACTTGCTTAAATTGCAATATTCGAAATTCTGAGACCTGAAGGCCAAATCACATATCGTGATATAATATGAAATAGTATCGAAATATTGGTAAAAATGAATATATATATACGAAATATGAACTGAAAAACGTGAAAAAAGTCACTATTATACCAAATTTGAGGATTTTAACTTCGAATCATAGAGCGAGGTTTCGTATTATTTAGATCCGAGAAAAGACATATGACAATGTTGTTTCCAATACAAATGATAAAAATCAATGTGTTTTCATTAGAATTAACTAAATTGTTCATGATTTTCCGTTTATATTACCGATGGAAGATGTACACGTAAAACCGCTCTATTCCGGCTGAAACGTCGATATATGCAATAAAAACCGAACTTCTCCCCTTTTCAATATCTTACTCAGTATTTTAAGAGAAACAAATAGATGATTGCAAATGAAGTATTTATGGTTATTATCTAATCAATTATGTGTTTGCATAATTTTTATCGTATATTTAATGAATTAATAACAATAAACTGAAAATTCACAAAAACGTGGAAAAACAGCAAAATATTGCCAAATTCGATGATATTTTGTTTAAATCACATAAAGGAAAAGGGGATTGATAAACGTCAAAATATTGCTAAATTCGACAATTTTTAGTACAAAACAAAATGCAAGAAACTTGCTTAAAAATGCAAAATTAGCAAAATTCTGAGATATGAAGGCCAAATTACATATCTTGAGAAAACATGAAGTAGAATCGAAATATTGGTAAAAACGAATATATTTACGTATAATCACACTACATGAAAAACGTGAAAAAAGTAACTATTTTACCATATTTGAGTATTTTAATTTCAAATCATAGAGCGAGGTTTCGTATTATTTAGATCCAAGAAAAGACATATGACAATGCGAAACACATTTTATCATTCCAATCCAAATGATAAAAATAAAAAATTGAAACACGTGAAAAAGTCACTATTTTACCATATTTGAGGATTTTAACTTCAAATTATAGAGCAAGGTTTCGTATTATTTAGATCCAAGAAAAGACATATGACAATGTTGTTTCCAATACAAATGATAAAAATCAATGTGTTTTCATTAGAATTAACTAAAATGTTAAATAAATGAAGTATTTAAGGTTAATTTCTAATCAATTATGTGTTTGCATCATTTTTATCGTATATTTATTGAATTAATAACAATAAACTGAAAATTCACAAAAACGTGGAAAAACAGCAAAATATTGCCTAATTCGATGATAATTTGTTTATATCACATATAGGAAAAGGGGTCATTGTTGATGGTGTAAGGCAGTACAGTGGTCATTGTAATGGTGTAGGGGCATACAGCGGTCATTGATGATGGCGTAAGGCAGTACAGGTCTCATTCTTGGACGGTCAAGGAATGAACGCTGACCTGCAAGAAGCGAGACCGCCGCTCTACCGTCCAGTCCTACACTATTATGTAGTTCAATGCTGTTATGTAGTGGATCAATCATTGCTGTTACGATGTGGATCAATCCTAAACAAAGAGTAAGCCTCATTATTATTATTATTATTATTAATATTATTATTATATTATTATTATTATTATTATTATTATTATTATTATTATTATTATTATTATTATTATTATTATTATTATTATTATTATTATTATTATTACACTTTTCTTTTCATGTGTCACACCTGTACTTTACATGTTTGTGCAAATGTTATAGCCTAACTTGTTGGCTGGTAAGCTTGTTATCCATGAGAAGTCAAAGAGAGCTGTACCACCTACAATATACCCCAGACACCTTGCATTCTCTGGTTTCTTCAACAGGCTCTTTTTCCCAGTTACACTAACCCATTAAACTGTTACAATAAAACTAACACACATTGTGCTGTAGTTTATTTATAACCACCAATTGTTGCATAAGCTATATGTACAGTTAAAGCTTCGCTACGTGTATGGATAAACACCTAACAGGTTAAATATTAAAAAGCAGTCCACTTTAAAATTAAAATAAATTAAATTAAATTAAATAATATTAATCCTTCATTCTAGCAGTGTTCAGTGGGAGACGATGGCGCGGGTGGGAGGAGGGTGGCGTGGGGGAACCTTCCCGTTATCCAGTGTAATCCTCACCATCCTCTGGCGGCGCTCTTTTACTTCATCTTTTTTGTCCTTATTTTTACGGTGTGATACCTTTGTCTGACGTTTGCCGAGGGCGTGGGCAGCAAGTTGTTTCTGTGCGTCGAGTACTGTGTATTGCTGCTCAACTGCAGTACACCTCTCCCACTCCCCAGGCCTCATTGTGTATACTTCAAACACCCTGGGAAGAGCCCGAGGAGACGCAGACTGTCACTGGAAGACACCTCATTTTTTCAATCTTAGGGGGGGACTAGATTCCCGTCGCTCTACTTACTTGGCCACGTCAGAGTATAATTATTATGATTACGACCTAGCCATACCATCCAGCATTATTAGCCATAATTATATCCTAGATAACACAAAATATAGTTAACTGGCAATATAGCAATACTAACCCGTCATTGTGCGAGGCTATGGGTGAGAATAGTGGTTTAGGTTGTGATGGTTTAAATGGTGATGGTCGGTAAGGGAAGGGGGGGGATTAATGATAGTGGTGGTGAAGATTGATGAAGATTAAGCCACCCAAGAGGTGGCTCGGGCATGAATAACCCGCAAGTAGTGGTGGTGATGGTGTTACACGAACTACAGTACATAATACTTTTTTTTCCTATTTGTACCGATGATGATGCTGGGAAGGCATTACCATGTTGGAATAGTCATCATGATTATGTTGGGAGTGTAATACTCATAATAACTATACTGAGAAGTATTAGTCATGATGACTAGGTTGGGAGTGTAATAGTCATGATGACAATGTTGGGAGTATAATAGTCATGATGACTAAGTTGGTAGTGTAAAAATCATGATTATGTTGGCAGTGTAATTATCATGATGATTATGTTGGCAGTGTAATTGTCATGATGACTACGTTGGCAGTGAAATAGTCATGATGACTATGTTGGAAGTGTAATAGTCATGATGTTGGGAGAGTAATAGTCATAATGACAATGTTCGGAGATTAATAGTAATGATGACTATGTTGGGAGTGTTATGGTCATGATGACTATGTTGGAAGTGTTATGGTCATAATGACTATGTTGGGAGTGTTATGGGCATGATGACAATGTTGGGAGTGTAATAGTCATGATGACTATGATGGGAGTGTAATAGTCATGATGTTGGGAGAGTAATAATCATGATGACAATGTTCGGTGATTAATAGTCATGATGACTATGTTGGAATTGTTATGGTCATGATGACTATGTTGGGAGTGGTATGGTCATAATGACTATGTTGGGAGTGTTATGGTCATGATGACAATGTTGGGAGTGTAATAGTCATGATGACTATGATGGGAGTGTAATAGTCATGATGTTGGGAGAGTAATAGTCATGATGTTGGGAGAGTAATAGTCTTGATGTTGGGAGAGTAACAGTCATGATGTTGGGAGAGTAATAGTCATCATGTTGGGAGAGAAATAGTCATGATGACGATGTTGGGAGTGTAATTGTCACGATGACTATGTTGAGGTTTTATAGTCATGATGACGATGTCTGGAGAGTAATAGTCATGATGACTATGTACGGAGTGTAATTGTCAAGACGACTATGTAGAGGTTTAATAGTCATGATGACTATGTTGGAAGTGTAATTGTCATGATGGCTATGTTGAGGTTCTATAGTCATGGTGACGATGTTGGGAGTGTAATAGTCACGATGAAGATGTTGGGAGAGTAATAGTCATGATGGCTATGTTGGACGTGTAAAAGTCATAAAGTTGGGAGAGAAATAGTCATGAAGACTATGTTGGGGGTGTTATGGTCATGATGACTATGTTGGGGGTGTAATAGTCATGATGACTATGTTAGGAGAGTAATGGTCATGATGACTATGTTGGGAGTGCAATTGTCATGTTGAAAATGTTGAGGTTTTATAGTCATGATGACGATGTTGGGAGAGTAATAGTCATGATGACTATGTTGGGAGTATAATACTCATGATGACTGTGTTGGGAGAGTAATAGTCATGATGACTATGTTGAGGTTTTATAGTCATGATGACGATGTTGGGAGTGTAATAGTCATGATGACTATATTGGGAGAGTAATAGTCATGATGACAATGTTGGGAGTGTAATAGTCATGATGACAATGTTGGGAGTGTAATAGTCATGCTGTCTATGTTGGGAGTGTAATTGTCATGATGACTATGTTGGGAGAGTAATAGTCATGATGACTATGTTGGGAGTGTAAAAGTCATGATGACTATGTTGGGAGAGTCATAGTCATGATGATTATGTTGAGGTTTCATAGTCATGATGACGATGTTGGGAGTGTAATAGTCATGATGTTGAGAGAGTAATAGTCATGATGTTGTGAGAGTAATAGTCATGATGTTGGGAGAGTAATAGTCCTGAAGTTGGGAGAGTAGTAGTCTTGATGTTAGGAGAGTAATAGTCATGATGTTGGGAGAGAAATAGTCATGATGTTTGGAGAGTAATAGTCATGATGACGATGTTTGGAGAGTAATAGTCATGATGACTATAATGGAAGTGTAATATATGCCAATTACTGAAAGCGGCAAAGGATCACATTTTGCCCAAACCCCCCCTGCAGTTTTCAAAATATCCCAAACATCCCAAATTCGACGCTTGAGCCATATTTTGAAGCTAAGTTCGGGCTCTCTGCACGTATTCGCAGTTTGAAATTTCGTCTTTTTAAACTGAAAATATGCCAATTACTGAGAGCGGCGATGGATCACATTTTGCCCAAACCCTCCCTGCAGTTTTCAAAATATAGCAAACATCCCAAATTCGACGCTTGAGCTATATTTTGGGGCCAAATTCTGACTCTCTGCAAGTATTCGCAGTTTGAAATCCCGAATTTTTATACCGAAAATATGCCAATTACTTTGAGCGGCGATCGGTCACATTTTGCCCAAACCCCGCCATGCTGTTTTCAAAATATCGCAAACATTCCAAATTCGACGCTTGAGCCGAATTTTGGAGCAAAATTGTGGATCTCTGCACGTATTAGCTGTTTGAAATTTTTACATTTTTACCGAAATAATGCCAATTACTGTGAGAGGCGAAGGGTCATATTTTGCGCAAAACCCCCTGTAGTTTTCAAAATATCCCAAACATCCCAAGTTCCACCATTGAGCCATATTTTGGAGGCAAATTCTGGCTCTCTGCACGTATTCGCAGTATAAATTATGACATTTTATATCGAAAATATGCCAATTGTTGAGAGCGGCGATGGATCACATTTTGCCCAATCCCTTCTTGCAATTTTCAAAATATCCAAAACATCCCAAATTCGACGCTTCAGCCATATTTTGGAGCCAAATTGTTGCTCTCTGCACGTATTAGCATTTTGAAATTTCGTCTTTTTATTCCGAAATAATGCCAATTACTCTGAGCTACGAAAGGTCGCATTTTGCCCAAAACACCCTGCAGTTTTCAAAATATCCCAATTATCCCAAATTCCACCCTTGAGCCTAATTTCGGAGCCAAATTCTGGCGCTCCGCATGTATTCGCAGTTTTATATTAGGATTTTTTATTCAGAAAATATGCCAATTACTTTGAGAAGCGATGGATCACATTTTGCCTAAACCCTCCTTGCAGTTTTCAAAATATCCAAAACATACCAAATTCGACCCTTGAGCCATATTTTGGAGCTAATTTCTGGCTCTCTGCACGTATTCGCAATTTGAAATTACGAATTTTTATCCCAATTATCCCAAATTTGACGGTTGAAAATATGCCAATTACTGAAAGAAGCGATGGGTCACATTTTGCCCAAACCCCCCTGCAGTTTGCAAAATATCCCAAACATCCCAAATTCGACCCTTGAGCCTTATTTTGGAGCCAAATTCTGGCTTTCTGCGCGTATTCGCAGTATGAAATTACGATTTTTTATACCGAAAACATGACAATTACCGAAAGCAGCGATGGATCACATTTTGCCCAAACCCTCCCTGCAGTTTTCAAAATATCCAAAACATCCCAAATTCGACGCCTGAGCAATATTTTGGAGCCAAATTGGGGCTCTCTGCACGTATTCGCAGTTTAAAATTATTTCATTTTATACCGAAAAAATGCCAAATACTGAGAGCGACGATTGGTCACATTTTGCCCAAACCCCCCTGTAGTTTTCAAAATATACCAAACATCCTAACTTCGACCCATGAGCTATATTTTGATGCCAAATTTTTGCTCTCTGAACGTATTCGCAGTTTGAACTTACAACATTTTATACCGAAAATATGCCAATTACTGAGTGCGGCGATGGATCACATTTTGCCCAAGCACTCCCTGCAGTTTTCAAAATATCCCAAACATCTCAAATTCGACTCTTGAGCCATATTTTGGCGCCAAATTTTGGCTTTCTGCATGTATTCGCAGTATGAAATTACGGCTTTTTATACCGAAAATATGCCAATTACTGAAAGCGGCGATGGATCACATTTTGCCGAAACCCCCTCTGCAGTTTTATAATTATCCCAAACATCCCAAATTAGACCCTTGAGCCATATTTTGGAGCCAAATTCTTGCTCTCTGCACATATTCGCAGTTTGAAATTACGACAATTTATACCGAAAATATGTCAATACTTGCTAGCAGCGATAGGTCACATTTTGTCTAAATCCCCCCTGCAGTTTTCAAAATATCCCAAACATCCCAAATTCGACGCTTGAGGCATATTTTGGAGCAAAAATGTGGCTCTCTGCACGTATTAGCTGTTTGAAATTTTGACTTTTTTTGCCGAAATAATGCCAATTACTGTGAGCAGCGTAAGGTCATATTTTGCCCAAAAACCCCCCTGCAGTTTTCAAAATATCCCAAACATCCCAAATTTCACCCTTGAGCTATATTTTGGAGGCAAACTCTGGCTCTATGCACTTATTCGCATTTAAAATTAGGACATTTTATACCGAAAATATGCCAATTACTGAGATCGGCGATGGATCACTGTTTGCCCAAACCCTCCTTGCAGTTTTCAAAATATCCAAAACATCCTAAATTCGACGTTTGAGCCATATTTTGGAGCCAAATTGTGGCTCTCTGCACGTATTAGCAGTATGAAATTTCGAGTTTTTTATCCCGAAATAATGCCAATTACTATTAGCGGCGAAAGGTCACATTTTGCCCAAAACCCCCTGCAGTTTTCAAAATATCCCAATTATCCCAAATTCCACCCTTGAGCCAAATTTTGGAGCCAAATTGTGGCTCTCTGCACGTATTCGCAGTTTTACATTAAGGTTTTTTATACCGAAAATATGCCAATTACTTAGAGCGGCGATGGACCACATTTTGCCTAAACCCTCTTGCAGTTTTCAAAATATCCAAAACATCCCAATTTTGCCCAAACCCTCTCTGCAGTTTTTAAATTATCCCAAACATCCCAAATTTGACAATTGAGCCATATTTTGGAGCCAAATTCTGGCTCTCTGCACGCATTCGCATTTTGAAATTACGACTTTTTATACCGAAAATATGCCAATTACTGAGAGCGGCGATGGATCACATTTTACCCAAACCCTCCCAGCAGTTTTTAAGAAATCCAAAACATCCCAAATTCGACCCTTGAGGATTATTTTGGAACCAAATTTTGTCTTTCTGATTGTATTCGCAGTTTGAAATTACGACTTTTTATACCGAAAATATGCCAATTACTGAAAGCAGCGATGGATCAAATTTTGCACAAACCCTCTCTGCAGTTTTTAAATTATCCCAAACATCCCAAATTCGACAATTGAGCCATATTTTGGAGCCAAATTCTGGCTCTCTGCACATATTCGCAGTTTGAAATTACAACATTATATATATCGAAAATATGTCAATACCTGCTAGCAGCGATAGGTTACATTTTGCCCAAACCCCCCTGCAGTTTTCAAAATATCCCAAACATACCAAATTCGACGCTTGAGCCATATTTTGAAGCTAAATTCGGGCTCTCTGCACGTATTCGCAGTTTGAAATTTCGTCTTTTTAAACTGAAAATATGCCAATTACTGAGAGCGGCGATGGATCACATTTTGCCCAAACCCTCCCTCAGTTTTCAAAATATAGCAAACATCCCAAATTCGACGCTTGAGCTATATTTTGGGGCCAAATTCTGACTCTCTGCAAGTATTCGCAGTTTGAAATCACGAATTTTTATACCGAAAATATGCCAATTACTTTGAGCGGCGATCGGTCACATTTTGCCCAAACCTCGCCATGCTGTTTTCAAAATATCGCAAATATTCCAAATTCGACGCTTGAGCCGAATTTTGGAGCAAAATTGTGGATCTCTGCACGTATTAGCTGTTTTAAATTTTTACATTTTTACCGAAATAATGCCAATTACTGTGAGAGGCGAAGGGTCATATTTTGCCCAAAACCCCCTGTAGTTTTCAAAATATCCCAAACATCCCAAATTCCACCCTTGAGCCATATTTTGGAGGCAAATTCTGGCTCTCTGCACGTATTCGCAGTATAAATTATGACATTTTATATCGAAAATATGCCAGTTGTTGAGAGCGGCGATGGATCACATTTTGCCCAATCCCTTCTTGCAATTTTCAAAATATCCAAAACATCCCAAATTCGACGCTTCAGCCATATTTTGGATCCAAATTGTTGCTCTCTGCACGTATTAGCATTTTGAAATTTCGTCTTTTTATTCCGAAATAATGCCAATTACTCTGAGCTACGAAAGGTCTCATTTTGACCAAAACACCCTGCAGTTTTCAAAATATCCCAATTATCCCAAATTCCACCCTTGAGCCTAATTTCGGAGCCAAATTCTGGCGCTCCGCATGTATTCGCAGTTTTACATTAGGATTTTTTATTCAGAAAATATGTCAATAACATAGAGAAGCGATGGATCACATTTTGCCTAAACCCTCCTTGCAGTTTTCAAAATATCCAAAACATACCAAATTCGACCCTTGAGCCATATTTTGGAGCTAATTTCTGGCTCTCTGCACGTATTCGCAGTTTGAAATTACGAATTTTTATCCCAATTATCCCAAATTTGACGGTTGAAAATATGCCAATTACTGAAAGAAGCGATGGGTCACATTTTGCCCAAACCCCCCTGCAGTTTGCAAAATATCCCAAACATCCCAAATTCGACCCTTGAGCCTTATTTTGGAGCCAAATTCTGGCTTTCTGCGCGTATTCGCAGTATGAAATTACGATTTTTTATACCGAAAACATGACAATTACTGAAAGCAGCGATGGATCACATTTTGCCCAAACCCTCCCTGCAGTTTTCAAAATATCCAAAACATCCCAAATTCGACGCTTGAGCAATATTTTGGAGCCAAATTGGGGCTCTCTGCACGTATTCGCAGTTTAAAATTATTTCATTTTATACCGAAAATATGCCAATTACTGAGAGCGACGATTGGTCACATTTTGCCCAAACCCCCCTGTAGTTTTCAAAATATACCAAACATCCTAACTTCGACCCATGAGCTATATTTTGATGCCAAATTTTTGCTCTCTGAACGTATTCGCAGTTTGAACTTACAACATTTTATACCGAAAATATGCCAATTACTGAGTGCGGCGATGGATCACATTTTGCCCAAGCACTCCCTGCAGTTTTCAAAATATCCCAAACATCTCAAATTCGACCCTTGAGCCATATTTTGGCGCCAAATTTTGGCTTTCTGCATGTATTCGCAGTATGAAATTACGGCTTTTTATATCGAAAATATGCCAATTACTGAAAGCGGCGATGGATCACATTTTGCCGAAACCCCCTCTGCAGTTTTAAAATTATCCCAAACATCCCAAATTAGACCCTTGAGCCATATTTTGGAGCCAAATTCTTGCTCTCTGCACATATTCGCAGTTTGAAATTACGACAATTTATATCGAAAATATGTCAATACTTGCTAGCAGCGATAGGTCACATTTTGTCTAAACCCCCCTGCAGTTTTCAAAATATTCCAAACATCCCAAATTCGACGCTTGAGCCATATTTTGGAGCAAAAATGTGGCTCTCTGCACGTATTAGCTGTTTGAAATTTTGAATTTTTATGCCGAAATAATGCCAATTACTGTGAGCAGCGAAAGGTCATATTTTGCCCAAAAACCCCCCTGCAGTTTTCAAAATATCCCAAACATCCCAAATTTCACCCTTGAGCTATATTTTGGAGGCAAACTCTGGCTCTATGCACTTATTCGCAGTTAAAATTAGGACATTTTATACCGAAAATATGCCAATTACTGAGATCGGGGATGGATCACTGCTTGCCCAAACCCTCCTTGCAGTTTTCAAAATATCCAAAACATCCTAAATTCGACGTTTGAGCCATATTTTGGAGCCAAATTGTGGCTCTCTGCACGTATTAGCAGTATGAAATTTCGAGTTTTTTATCCCGAAATAATGCCAATTACTATTAGCGGCGAAAGGTCACATTTTGCCCAAAACCCCCTGCAGTTTTCAAAATATCCCAATTATCCCAAATTCCACCCTTGAGCCAAATTTTGGAGCCAAATTGTGGCTCTCTGCACGTATTCGCAGTTTTACATTAAGATTTTTTATACCGAAAATATGCCAATTACTTAAAGCGGCGATGGACCACATTTTGCCTAAACCCTCTTGCAGTTTTCAAAATATCCAAAACATCCCAATTTTGCCCAAACCCTCTCTGCAGTTTTTAAATTATCCCAAACATCCCAAATTCGACAATTGAGCCATATTTTGGAGCCAAATTCTGGCTCTCTGCACGCATTCGCATTTTGAAATTACGACTTTTTATACCGAAAATATGCCAATTACTGAGAGCGGCGATGGATCACATTTTACCCAAACCCTCCCAGCAGTTTTTAAGAAATCCAAAACATCCCAAATTCGACCCTTGAGGATTATTTTGGAACCAAATTTTGTCTTTCTGCTTGTATTCGCAGTTTGAAATTACGCCTTTTTATACCGAAAATATGCCAATTACTGAAAGCAGCGATGGATCAAATTTTGCACAAACCCTCTCTGCAGTTTTTAAATTATTCCAAACATCCCAAATTCGACAATTGAGCCATATTTTGGAGCCAAATTCTGGCTCTCTGCACATATTCGCAGTTTGAAATTACAACATTATATATCGAAAATATGTCAATACCTGCTAGCAGCGATAGGTTACATTTTGCCCAAACCCCCCTGCAGTTTTCAAAATATCCCAAACATACCAAATTCGACGCTTGAGCCATATTTTGAAGCTAAATTCGGGCTCTCTGCACGTATTCGCAGTTTGAAATTTCGTCTTTTTAAACTGAAAATATGCCAATTACTGAGAGCGGCGATGGATCACATTTTGCCCAAACCCTCCCTCAGTTTTCAAAATATAGCAAACATCCCAAATTCGACGCTTGAGCTATATTTTGGGGCCAAATTCTGACTCTCTGCAAGTTTTCGCAGTTTGAAATCACGAATTTTTATACTGAAAATATGCCAATTACTTTGAGAGGCGATCGGTCACATTTTGCCCAAACCTCGCCATGCTGTTTTCAAAATATCGCAAATATTCCAAATTTGACGCTTGAGCCGAATTTTGGAGCAAAATTGTGGATCTCTGCACGTATTAGCTGTTTTAAATTTTTACATTTTTACCGAAATAATGCCAATTACTGTGAGAGGCGAAGGGTCATATTTTGCCCAAAACCCCCTGTAGTTTTCAAAATATCCCAAACATCCCAAATTCCACCCTTGAGCCATATTTTGGAGGCAAATTCTGGCTCTCTGCACGTATTCGCAGTATAAATTATGACATTTTATATCGAAAATATGCCAGTTGTTGAGAGCGGCGATGGATCACATTTTGCCCAATCCCTTCTTGCAATTTTCAAAATATCCAAAACATCCCAAATTCGACGCTTCAGCCATATTTTGGATCCAAATTGTTGCTCTCTGCACGTATTAGCATTTTGAAATTTCGTCTTTTTATTCCGAAATAATGCCAATTACTCTGAGCTACGAAAGGTCTCATTTTGCCCAAAACACCCTGCAGTTTTCAAAATATCCCAATTATCCCAAATTCCACCCTTGAGCCTAATTTCGGAGCCAAATTCTGGCGCTCCGCATGTATTCGCAGTTTTACATTAGGATTTTTTATTCAGAAAATATGCCAATTACATAGAGAAGCGATGGATCACATTTTGCCTAAACCCTCCTTGCAGTTTTCAAAATATCCAAAACATACCAAATTCGACCCTTGAGCCATATTTTGGAGCTAATTTCTGGCTCTCTGCACGTATTCGCAGTTTGAAATTACGAATTTTTATCCCAATTATCCCAAATTTGACGGTTGAAAATATGCCAATTACTGAAAGAAGCGATGGGTCACATTTTGCCCAAACCCCCCTGCAGTTTGCAAAATATCCCAAACATCCCAAATTCGACCCTTGAGCCTTATTTTGGAGCCAAATTCTGGCTTTCTGCGCGTATTCGCAGTATGAAATTACGATTTTTTATACCGAAAACATGACAATTACTGAAAGCAGCGATGGACACATTTTGCCCAAACCCTCCCTGCAGTTTTCAAAATATCCAAAACATCCCAAATTCGACGCTTGAGCAATATTTTGGAGCCAAATTGGGGCTCTCTGCACGTATTCGCAGTTTAAAATTATTTCATTTTATACCGAAAATATGCCAATTACTGAGAGCGACGATTGGTCACATTTTGCCCAAACCCCCCTGTAGTTTTCAAAATATACCAAACATCCTAACTTCGACCCATGAGCTATATTTTGATGCCAAATTTTTGCTCTCTGAACGTATTCGCAGTTTGAACTTACAACATTTTATACCGAAAATATGCCAATTACTGAGTGCGGCGATGGATCACATTTTGCCCAAGCACTCCCTGCAGTTTTCAAAATATCCCAAACATCTCAAATTCGACCCTTGAGCCATATTTTGGCGCCAAATTTTGGCTTTCTGCATGTATTCGCAGTATGAAATTACGGCTTTTTATATCGAAAATATGCCAATTACTGAAAGCGGCGATGGATCACATTTTGCCGAAACCCCCTCTGCAGTTTTAAAATTATCCCAAACATCCCAAATTAGACCCTTGAGCCATATTTTGGAGCCAAATTCTTGCTCTCTGCACATATTCGCAGTTTGAAATTACGACAATTTATATCGAAAATATGTCAATACTTGCTAGCAGCGATAGGTCACATTTTGTCTAAACCCCCCTGCAGTTTTCAAAATATTCCAAACATCCCAAATTCGACGCTTGAGCCATATTTTGGAGCAAAAATGTGGCTCTCTGCACGTATTAGCTGTTTGAAATTTTGAATTTTTATGCCGAAATAATGCCAATTACTGTGAGCAGCGAAAGGTCATATTTTGCCCAAAAACCCCCCTGCAGTTTTCAAAATATCCCAAACATCCCAAATTTCACCCTTAAGCTATATTTTGGAGGCAAACTCTGGCTCTATGCACTTATTCGCAGTTAAAATTAGGACATTTTATACCGAAAATATGCCAATTACTGAGATCGGCGATGGATCACTGCTTGCCCAAACCCTCCTTGCAGTTTTCAAAATATCCAAAACATCCTAAATTCGACGTTTGAGCCATATTTTGGAGCCAAATTGTGGCTCTCTGCACGTATTAGCAGTATGAAATTTCGAGTTTTTTATCCCGAAATAATGCCAATTACTATTAGCGGCGAAAGGTCAAATTTTGCCCAAAACCCCCTGCAGTTTTCAAAATATCCCAATTATCCCAAATTCCACCCTTGAGCCAAATTTTGGAGCCAAATTGTGGCTCTCTGCACGTATTCGCAGTTTTACATTAAGATTTTTTATACCGAAAATATGCCAGTTACTTAGAGCGGCGATGGACCACATTTTGCCTAAACCCTCTTGCAGTTTTCAAAATATCCAAAACATCCCAATTTTGCCCAAACCCTCTCTGCAGTTTTTAAATTATCCCAAACATCCCAAATTCGACAATTGAGCCATATTTTGGAGCCAAATTCTGGCTCTCTGCACGCATTCGCATTTTGAAATTACGACTTTTTATACCGAAAATATGCCAATTACTGAGAGCGGCGATGGATCACATTTTACCCAAACCCTCCCAGCAGTTTTTAGGAAATCCAAAACATCCCAAATTCGACCCTTGAGGATTATTTTGGAACCAAATTTTGTCTTTCTGCTTGTATTCGCAGTTTGAAATTACGACTTTTTATACCGAAAATATGCCAATTACTGAAAGCGGCGATGGATCAAATTTTGCACAAACCCTCTCTGCAGTTTTTAAATTATCCCAAACATCCCAAATTCGACAATTGAGCCATATTTTGGAGCCAAATTCTGGCTCTCTGCACATATTCGCAGTTTGAAATTACAACATTTTATATCGAAAATATGTCAATACCTGCTAGCAGCTATAGGTTACATTTTGCCCAAACCCCCCTGCAGTTTTCAAAATATCCCAAACATACCAAATTCGACGCTTGAGCCATATTTTGAAGCTAAATTCGGGCTCTCTGCACGTATTCGCAGTCTGAAATTTCGTCTTTTTAAACTGAAAATATGCCAATTACTGAGAGCGGCGATGGATCACATTTTGCCCAAACCCTCCCTGCAGTTTTCGAAATATAGGAAACATCCCAAATTCGACGCTTGAGCTATATTTTGGGGCCAAATTCTGACTCTCTGCAAGTATTCGCAGTTTGAAATCACGAATTTTTATACCGAAAATGTGCCAATTACTTTGAGCGGCGATCGGTCACATTTTGCCCAAACCCCGCCATGCTGTTTTCAAAATATCGCAAACATTCCAAATTCGACGCTTGAGCCATATTTTGGAGCAAAAATGTGGCTCTCTGCACGTATTAGCTGTTTGAAATTTTGACTTTTTATGCCGAAATAATGCCAATTACTGTGAGCAGCAAAAGGTCATATTTTGCCCAAAACCCCCTGTAGTTTTCAAAATATCCCAAACATCCCAAATTCCACCCTTGAGCCATATTTTAGAGGCAAATTCTGGCTCTCTGCACGTATTCGCAGTTTAAATTATGACATTTTATACCGAAAATATGCCAATTACTGAGAGCAACGATGGATCACATTTTGCCCAAACCCTTCTTGCAGTTTTCAAAATATCCAAAACATCCCAAATTCGACGCTTCAGCCATATTTTGTAGCCAAATTCTGGCTCTCTGCATGTATTCGCAGTTTGAAATTACGAGATTTTATACCAAAAATATTCCAATTACAGCAAGTGGCGATGGATCACATTCTGCCCACACCCTCCTTGCAGTTTTCAAAATATCCCAAACATCCCAAATTCGACGCTTGAGCTATATTTTAGAGCCAAATTCTGGCTCTCTGCACGTATTCGCAGTTTAAAATTATGAGTTTTTATACCAAAAATATGCCAATTACTGAAAGCGGCGATGGATCAAATTTTGCCCAAACCCTCCCTGCAGTTTCCAAAATTTCCCAAACATCCCAAATTCAACGCTTGACCCATATTTTAGAGCCAAATTCTGGCTCTCTGCACGTATTCGCAGTTTGAAATTACGACTTTTTATACCGAAAATATGCCAATTACTGAGAGCGGAGATGTATCACATTTTGCCCAAACCCTTCCTGCAGTTTTCAAAATATCCCAAACATCCAAAATTTGACCCTTGAGAATTATTTTGGAGCCAAATTCTGCTTCTCTGCACGTATTCGTTGTTTGAAATTACGAATTTTTATCCCAAACATCTCAAATTTGACGCTTGAAAATATGCTAATTATTGAAAGCAGCGATGGGTCACATTTTGCCCAAACCCTCCGGTAGTTTGCAAAATATCCCAAACATCCCAAATTTGACCTTTGAGCCATATTTTGGAGCCAAAATCTGGCTCTCTGCGCGTATTCGCAGTTTGAAATTACGACTTTTTATACCGAAAACATGAAAATTACTGAAAGCGGCGATGGATCACATTTTGCCCAAACCCTCCCTGCAGTTTTCAAAATATCCCAAACATCCGAAATTCGACGCTTGAGCTATATTTTGGAGCCAAATTCGGGCTCTCTGCTCGTATTCGCAGTTTGAAATTATTTCATTTTCTATGAAAATATGCCAATTACTGAGAGCGACGATGGGTCACATTTTGCCTAAACCCCCCTGCAGTTATCAAAATATCCCAAGTATCCCAAATTTGACCCTTGAGCTATATTTTGGATCCAAATTCTCTTTCTCTGCACGTATTCGCAGTTTGAAATTGGGACATTTTATACCGAAATAATGCCAATTACTGAGTGCGGCGATGGATCGTATTTTGCCCACGTCCTCCCTGCAGTTTTCAAAATATCCCAAACATCCCAAATTCGACCCTTCAGCCATATTTTGGAGCCAAATTCTGGCTCTCTGCACATATTCTCAGTTTAAAATTACGACATTTTATACCAAAAATATGTCAATTACTGAGAGCGGCGATAGATCACATTTTGCCCAAAAGCTCCCTGCAGTTTCCAAAATTTCCCAAACATCCCAAATTCGACCCTTGAGAATTATTTTGGAGCCAAATTCTTCCTCTCTGCACGTATTCGTTGTTTGAAATTACGACTTTTTATCCCAAACATCCCAAATTTGACGCTTGAAAATATGCTAATTATTGAAAGCAGCGATGGGTCACATTTTGCCCAAACCCCCCGGCAGTTTGCAAAATATCCCAAACATAAAAAATTTGACCTTTGAGCAATATTTTGGAGCCAAAATCTGGCTCTCTGCGCGTATTCGCAGTTTGAAATTACGACTTTTATAACGAAAACATGAAAATTACTGAAAGCGGCGATGGATCACATTTTGTCCAAATCTTCCCTGCAGTTTTCAAAATATCCAAAACATCCAAAATTCGACGCTTGAGCCGCTTGAGCCAAATTGTGGCTCTCTGCACGTATTCGCAGTTTGAAATTATTTCATTTTCTACGAAAATATGCCAATTACTGAGAGCGACGATGGGTCACATTTTGCCAAAACCCCCCTGCAGTTTTCAAAATATCCCAAACATCCCAAATTCGACCCATGAGCTATATTTTTGAGGCAAATTCTCTCTCTTTCTGCACGTATTCGCAGTTTGAAATTGGGACATTTTATATCAAAAATATGCCAATTACTGAGTGCGGCGGTGGATCGTATTTTGCCAATGTCCTCCCTGCAGTTTTCAAAATATCTCAAACATTCCAAATTCGACCCTTCAGCTATATTTTGGAGCCAAATTCTGGCTCTCTGCACATATTCGCAGTTTAAAATTATGATATTTTATACCAAAAATATGTCAATTACTGAAAGCGGCGATAGATCACATTTTGCCCAAATCCCCCCTGCAGTTTTCAAAATATCCCAAACATCCCAAATTCAACGCTTGAGCATATTTTGGAGGAAAATTCTGGCTCTCTGCACATATTCGCCGTTTGAAATTACGACTTTTTATACCGAAAATATGCCAATTACTTTGAGCGGCGATCGGTCACATTTTGCCCAAACCCCGCCATGCTGTTTTCAAAATATCGCAAACATTCCAAATTCGACGCTTGAGCCGAATTTTGGAGCAAAATTGTGGATCTCTGCACGTATTAGCTGTTTGAAATTTTTACTTTTTTTACCGAAATAATGTCAATTACTGTGAGAGGCGAAGGGTCATATTTTGCCCAAAACCCCCTGTAGTTTTCAAAATATCCCAAACATCCCAAATTCCACCCTTGAGCCATATTTTGGAGGCAAATTCTGGCTCTCTGCACGTATTCGCAGTTTAAATTATGACATTTTATATCGAAAATATGCCAATTTTTGAGAGCGGCGATGGATCATATTTTGCATAATCCCTTCTAGCAATTTTCAAAATATCCAAAACATCCCAAATTCGATGCTTCAGCCATATTTTGGAGCCAAATTGTTGCTCTCTGCACGTATTAGCATTTTGAAATTTCGACTTTTTATTCCGAAATAATGCCAATTACTGTGAGCTACGAAAGGTCGCTTTTTGCCCAAAACACCCTGCAGTTTTCAAAATATCCCAATTATCCCAAATTCCACCCTTGAGCCAAATTTCGGAGCCAAATTCTGGCGCTCCGCACGTATTCGCAGTTTTACATTAGGATTTTTTATACAGAAAATATGCCAGTTACTTAGAGAAGCGATGGATCACATTTTGCCTAAACCCTCCTTGCAGTTTTCAAAATATCCAAAACATCCCAAATTCGACCCTTGAGCCATATTTTGGAACTAATTTCTGGCTCTCTGCACGTATTCGCAGTTTGAAATTACGAATTTTTATCCCAATTATCCCAAATTTGACGGTTGAAAATATGCCAATTACTGAAAGAAGCGATGGGTCACATTTTGCCCAAACCCCCCTGCAGTTTGCAAAATATCCCAAACATCCCAAATTGGACCCTTGAGCCTTATTTTGGAGCCAAATTCTGGCTTTCTGCGCGTATTCGCAGTATGAAATTACGATTTTTTATACCGAAAACATGACAATTACTGAACGCAGCGATGGATCGCATTTTGCCCAAACCCTCCCTGCAGTTTTCAAAATATCCAAAACATCCCAAATTCGACGCTTGAGCAATATTTTGGAGCCAAATTGGGGCTCTCTGCACGTATTCGCAGTTTAAAATTATTTCATTTTATACCGAAAATATGCCAATTACTGAGAGCGACGATTGGTCACATTTTGCCCAAACCCCCCTGTAGTTTTCAAAATATACCAAACATCCTAACTTCGACCCATGAGCTATATTTTGATGCCAAATTTTTGCTCTCTGAACGTATTCGCAGTTTGAACTTACAACATTTTATACCGAAAATATGCCAATTACTGAGTGCGGCGATGGATCACATTTTGCCCAAGCACTCCCTGCAGTTTTCAAAATATCCCAAACATCTCAAATTCGACCCTTGAGCCATATTTTGGCGCCAAATTTTGGCTTTCTGCATGTATTCGCAGTATGAAATTACGGCTTTTTATACCGAAAATATGCCAATTACTGAAAGCGGCGATGGATCACATTTTGCCGAAACCCCCTCTGCAGTTTTATAATTATCCCAAACATCCCAAATTAGACCCTTGAGCCATATTTTGGAGCCAAATTCTTGCTCTCTGCAAATATTCGCAGTTTGAAATTACGACAATTTATATCGAAAATATGTCAATACTTGCTAGCAGCGATAGGTCACATTTTGTCTAAACCCCCCCTGCAGTTTTCAAAATATCCCAAACATCCCAAATTCGACGCTTGAGCCATATTTTGGAGCAAAAATGTTGCTCTCTGCACGTATTAGCTGTTTGAAATTTTGACTTTTTATGCCGAAATAATGTCTATTACTGTGAGCAGCGAAAGGTCATATTTTGCCCAAAAACCCCCCTGCAGTTTTCAAAATATCCCAAACATCCCAAATTTCACCCTTGAGCTATATTTTGGAGGCAAACTCTGGCTCTATGCACTTATTCGCAGTTAAAATTAGAACATTTTATACCGAAAATATGCCAATTACTGAGAGCGGCGATGGATCACTGTTTGCCCAAACCCTCCTTGCAGTTTTCAAAATATCCAAAACATCCTAAATTCTACGTTTGAGCCATATTTTGGAGCCAAATTGTGGCTCTCTGCACGTATTAGCAGTATGAAATTTCGAGTTTTTTATCCCGAAATAATGCCAATTACTGTTAGCGGCGAAAGGTCACATTTTGCCCAAAACCCCCTGCAGTTTTCAAAATATCCCAATTATCCCAAATTCCACCCTTGAGCCAAATTTTGGAGCCAAATTGTGGCTCTCTGCACGTATTCGCAGTATTACATTAAGATTTTTTATACCGAAAATATGCCAATTACTTAGAGCGGCGATGGACCACATTTTGCCTAAACCCTCCTGCAGTTTTCAAAATATCCAAAACATCCCAATTTTGCCCAAACCCTCTCTGCAGTTTTTAAATTATCCCAAACATCCCAAATTCGACAATTGAGCCATATTTTGGAGCCAAATTCTGGCTCTCTGCACGCATTCGCATTTTGAAATTACGACTTTTTATACCGAAAATATGCCAATTACTGAGAGCGGCGATGGATCACATTTTACCCAAACCCTCCCAGCAGTTTTTAAAAAATCGAAAACATCCCAAATTCGACCCTTGAGGATTATTTTGTAACCAAATTTTGTCTTTCTGCTTGTATTCGCAGTTTGAAATTACGACTTTTTATACCGAAAATATGCCAATTACTGAAAGCAGCGATGGATCAAATTTTGCACAAACCCTCTCTGCAGTTTTTAAATTATCCCAAACATCCCAAATTCGACAATTGAACCATATTTTGGAGCCAAATTCTGGCTCTCTGCACATATTCGCAGTTTGAAATTACAACATTTTATATCGAAAATATGTCAATACCTGCTACCAGCGATAGGTAATATTTTGCCCAAACCCCCCCCTGCAGTTTTCAAAATATCCCAAACATCCAAATTCGACGCTTGAGCCATATTTTGAAGCTAAATTCGGGCTCTCTGCACGTATTCGCAGTTTGAAATTTCGTCTTTTTAAATTGAAAATATGCCAATTACTGAGAGCGGCGATGGATCACATTTTGCCCAAACCCTCCCTGCAGTTTTCAAAATATAGCAAACATCCCAAATTCGACGCTTGAGCTATATTTTGGGGCCAAATTCTGACTCTCTGCAAGTATTCGCAGTTTGAAATCACGAATTTTTATACCGAAAATATGCCAATTACTTTGAGCGGCGATCGGTCACATTTTGCCCAAACCCCGCCATGCTGTTTCCAAAATATCGCAAACATTCCAAATTCTATGCTTGAGCCGAATTTACCGATGGAAGATGTACATGTAAAACCGCTCTAATCCAGCTGAAAAGTTGATATATGCAATAAAAACAGAACTTCTCCCCTTTCAATATCTTACACAGTATTTTAACGAGAAACAAATAGTTGATTGAAAATGAAGTATTTAAGGTTAATTTCTAATCAATTATGTTTTTGCGTCATTTTTATCGTATATTAAATGAATTAATAACAATAAACTGAAAATTCACAAAAACGTGGAAAAACAGCAAAATATTGCCTAATTCAATGATATTATGTTTAAACCACAGAAAGGAAAAGGGGATGATAAACGTCAAAATATTGCTAAATTCGAAGATTTTTAGTACAAAACAAAATGCAAGAAACTTGCTTAAAAATGCAAAATTTGCGAAATTAAGATATATGAAGGCCAAATCAAATATCGTGAGAAAACATGAAGTAGTATCGAAATTTTGGTAAAAACGAATATATTTACGTAAAATCACACTATATGAAAAACGTGAAAAAGTCACTATTTTACCATATTTGAGGATTTTAACTTCAAATTACAGAGCAAGGTTTCGTATTATTTAGATCCAAGAAAAGACATATGACAATGTTGTTTCCAATACAAATGATAAAAAATAAGTGTTTTCATTAGAATTAACTAAAATGTTCCTGATTTTCCGTTTATATTACCGATGGAAGATGTACACGTAAAATCGCTCTAATCCGGCTGAAACGTCGATATATGTAATAAAAACAGAACTTCTCCCATTTTCAATATCTTACTCAGTATTTTAACGAGAAACAAATAGTTGATTGAAAATGAAGTATTTAAGGTTAATTTCTAATCAATTATGGGTTTGCATCTTTTTTATCGTATATATAATGAGTTAATACCAATAAACTGAAAATTCACAAAAACATGGAAAAACAGCAAAATATTGCCTAATTCGAAGATACTTTGTTTAAATCACATAAAAGGAAAAGGGGATGATAAACGTCTAAATATTGGTAAATTCGATTATTTTTAGTACAAAACAAAATGCAAGAAACTTGCTTAAAAATGCAAAATTTGCGAAATTCTGAGATATGAATGCCAAATCACGTGTCGTGAGAAAACTTGAAGTAGTATCGAATTATTGGTAAAAACGAATATATTTACGTAAAATCACTCAACATTAAAAACGTGAAAAAGTCACTATTATACCATATTTGAGAATTTTAACTTCAAATCATAGAGCGAGGTTTCGTATTATTTAGATCAAAGAAAAGACTTATGACAATGCGAAACACATTTTATCATTCCAATACAAATGATAAAAATCAATGTGTTTTCATTAGAATTAACTAAAATGTTCCTGATTTTCCGTTTATATTACCGATGGAAGATGTACACGTAAAACCGCTCTAATCCGGCTGAAACGTCGATATATGCAATAAAAACAGAACTTCTCCCCTTTTCAATATCTTACACAGTATTTTAACGAGAAACAAATAGTTGATTGAAAATGAAGTATTTATTGTTAATTTCTAATCAATTATGTGTTTGCATCATTTTTATCGTATATTTCATGAATTAATAACAATAACCTGAAAATTCACAAAAACGTGGAAAAACAGCAAAATATCGCATAATTCGATGATATTTTGTTTAAATCACATAAAGGAAAAGGGGATGATAAACGTCAAAATATTGCTAAATTCGAAGATTTTAGTTCAAAACAAAATGCAAGAAACTTGCTTAAAAATGCAAAATTTGCGAAATTCTGAGATATGAAGGCCAAATCACATATCGTGAGAAAACATGAAGTTGTATCGAAATATTGGTAAAAATGATTATATTTACGTAAAATCACACTATATGAAAAACGTGAAAAAGTCACTATTTTACCATATTTGAGGATTTTAACTTCAAATTACAGAGCAAGGTTTCGTATTACTTAGATCCAAGAAAAAACATATGACAATGTTGTTTCCAATACAAATGATAAAAATCAATGTATTTTCATTAGAATTAACTAAAATAATCCTGATTTTCCGTTTATTTTACCGATGGAAGATGTACACGTAAAACCGCTCTAATCCGGCTGAAACGTCGATATATGCAATAAAAACAGAACTTCTCCCCTTTTCAATATCTTTCTCAGTATTTTAACGAGAAACAAATAGTTGATTGAAAATGAAGTATTTAAGGGTAATTTCTAATCAATTATGTGTTTGCATCATTTTTATCGTATATTTAATGTATTAATAACAATAAACTGAAAATTTACAAAAACGTTGAAAAACAGCAAAATATTGCCTAATTCGATGATATTTTGTTTAAATCACATAAAGGAAAAGGGGATGATAAACGTGAAAATATTGCTAAATTAGATGATTTTTAGTACGAAACAAAATGCAAGAAAACTTGCTTAAATTGCAATATTATGCGAAATTCTGAGACCTGAAGGCCAAATCACATATCGTGATATAATATGAAATAGTATCGAAATATTGGTAAAAATGAATATATATACGAAATATGAAATGAAAAACGTGAAAAAAGTCACTATTAAACCAAATTTGAGGATTTTAACTTCGAATCATAGAGCGAGGTTTCGTATTATTTAGATCCGAGAAAAGACATATGACAATGTTGTTTCCAATACAAATGATAAAAATCAATGTGTTTTCATTAGAATTAACTAAATTGTTCATGATTTTCCGTTTATATTACCGATGGAAGATGTACACGTAAAACCGCTCTATTCCGGCTGAAACGTCGATATATGCAATAAAAACCGAACTTCTCCCCTTTTCAATATCTTACTCAGTATTTTAAGAGAAACAAATAGATGATTGCAAATGAAGTATTTAAGGTTATTATCTAATCAATTATGTGTTTGCACAATTTTTTTTCGTATATTTAATGAATTAATAACAATAAACTGAAAATTCACAAAAACGTGGAAAAACAGCAAAATATTGCCAAATTCAATGATATTTTGTTTAAATCACATAAAGGAAAAGGGGATTGATAAACGTCAAAATATTGCTAAATTCGACAATTTTTAGTACAAAACAAAATGCAAGAAACTTGCTTAAAAATGCAAAATTTGCAAAATTCTGAGATATGAAGGCCAAATCACATATCTTGAGAAAACATGAAGTAGAATCGAAATATTGGTAAAAACGAATATATTTACGTATAATCACACTACATGAAAAACGTGAAAAAAGTAACTATTTTACCATATTTGAGTATTTTAACTTCAAATCATAGAGCGAGGTTTCGTATTATTTAGATCCAAGAAAAGACATATGACAATGCGAAACACATTTTATCATTCCAATCCAAATGAAAAAAATAAAAAATTGAAACACGTGAAAAAGTCACTATTTTACCATATTTGAGGATTTTAACTTCAAATTATAGAGCAAGGTTTCGTATTATTTAGATCCAAGAAAAGACATATGACAATGTTGTTTCCAATACAAATGATAAAAATCAATGTGTTTTCATTAGAATTAACTAAAATGTTAAATAAATGAAGTATTTAAGGTTAATTTCTAATCAATTATGTGTTTGCATCATTTTTATCGTATATTTATTGAATTAATAACAATAAACTGAAAATTCACAAAAACGTGGAAAAACAGCAAAATATTGCCTAATTCGATGATAATTTGTTTATATCACATATAGGAAAAGGGGTCATTGTTGATGGTGTAAGGCAGTACAGCGGTCATTGATGATGGCGTAAGGCAGTACAGGTCTCATTCTTGGACGGTCAAGGATTGAACGCTGACCTGCAAGAAGCGAGACCGTCGCTCTACCGTCCAGTCCTACACTATTATGTAGTTCAATGCTGTTATGTAGTGGATCAATCATTGCTGTTACGATGTGGATCAATCCCAAACAAAGAGTAAGCCTCATTATTATTATTATTATTAATATTATTATTATTATTATTATTATTATTATTATTATTATTATTATTATTATTATTATTATTATTATTATTATTATTATTATTATTATTATTATTATTATTATTATTACACTTTTCTTTTCATGTGTCACACCTGTACTTTACATGTTTGTGCAAATGTTATAGCCTAACTTGTTGGCTGGTAAGCTTGTTATCCATGAGAAGTCAAAGAGAGCTGTACCACCTACAAGATACCCCAGACACCTTGCATGCTCTGGTTTCTTCAACAGGCTCTTTTTCCCAGTTACACTAACCCATTAAACTGTTACAATAAAACTAACACACATTATGCTGTAGTTTATTTATAACCACCAATTGTTGCATAAGCTATATGTACAGTTAAAGCTTCGCTACGTGTATGGATAAACACCTAACAGGTGAAATATTAAAAAGCAGTCCACTTTAAAATTAAAATAAATTAAATTAAATTAAATAATATTAATCCTTCATTCTAGCAGTGTTCAGTGGGAGACGATGGCGCGGGTGGGAGGAGGGTGGCGTGGGGGAACCTTCCCGTTATCCAGTGTAATCCTCACCATCCTCTGGCGGCGCTCTTTTACTTCATCTTTTTTGTCCTTATTTTTACGGTGTGATACCTTTGTCTGACGTTTGCCGAGGGCGTGGGCAGCAAGTTGTTTCTGTGCGTCGAGTACTGTGTATTGCTGCTCAACTGCAGTACACCTCTCCCACTCCCCAGGCCTCATTGTGTATACTTCAAACACCCTGGAAGAGCCCGAGGAGACGCAGACTGTCACTGGAAGACACCTCATTTTTTCAATCTTAGGGGGGGACTAGATTCCCGTCGCTCTACTTACTTGGCCACGTCAGAGTATAATTATTATGATTACGACCTAGCCATACCATCCAGCATTATTAGCCATAATTATATCCTAGATAACACAAAATATAGTTAACTGGCAATATAGCAATACTAACTCGTCATTGTGCGAGGCTATGGGTGAGAATAGTGGTTTAGGTTGTGATGGTTTAAATGGTGATGGTCAGTAAGGGAAGGGGGGGGGGGATTAATGATAGTGGTGGTGAAGATTGATGAAGATTAAGCCACCCAAGAGGTGGCTCGGGCATTAATAACCCGCAAGTAGTGGTGGTGATGGTGTTACACGAACTACAGTACATAATCCTTTTTTTTCCTATTTGTACCGATGATGATGCTGGGAAGGCATTACCATGTTGGAATAGTCATCATGATTATGCTGGGAGTAGTAGGCATCCATCAGTCTCAGGAGACTATGGAGTTGCGTTCTGGTTGTCGGTCTGGAGTGGCCTCACCAGGGCGCAAAGCCAGGGTAGGTTGATTAGGGGGAGAAGCTGTTACCCATGCAGCAGGTTCCCCCTCTCCACGGCGCTGAAAGTCTCCAATGGAAAGGCAAACGCCAATACGATTGGTTCCAGCGCCGTCGCAGGAACTGTGAGATTTTGGGAACTGGGAGTGTAATACTCATAATAACTATACTGAGAAGTATTAGTCATGATGACTAGGTTGGGAGTGTAATAGTCATGATGACAATGTTGGGAGTATAATAGTCATGATGACTAAGTTGGTAGTGTAAAAATCATGATTATCTTGGCAGTGTAATTATCATGATGATTATGTTGGCAGTGTAATTGTCATAATGACTACGTTGGCAGTGAAATAGTCATGATGACTATGTTGGAAGTGTAATAGTCATGATGTTGGGAGAGTAATAGTCATAATGACAATGTTCGGAGATTAATAGTCATGATGACTATGTTGGGAGTGTTATGGTCATGATGACTATGTTGGAAGTGTTATGGTCATAATGACTATGTTGGGAGTGTTATAGGCATGATGACAATGTTGGGAGTGTAATAGTCATGATGACTATGATGGGAGTGTAATAGTCATGATGTTGGGAGAGTAATAATCATGATGACAATGTTCGGTGATTAATAGTCATGATGACTATGTTGGAATTGTTATGGTCATGATGACTATGTTGGGAGTGTTATGGTCATAATGACTATGTTGGGAGTGTTATGGTCATGATGACAATGTTGGGAGTGTAATAGTCATGATGACTATGATGGGAGTGTAATAGTCATGATGTTGGGAGAGTAATAGTCATGATGTTGGGAGAGTAATAGTCTTGATGTTAGAAGAGTAACAGTCATGATGTTGGGAGAGTAATAGTCATCATGTTGGGAGAGAAATAGTCATGATGTCGATGTTGGGAGTGTAATTGTCACGATGACTATGTTGACGCTTTACAGTCATGATGACGATGTCTGGAGAGTAATAGTCATGATGACTATGTAGGGAGTGTAATTGTCAAGACGACTATATAGAGGTTTAATAGTCATGATGACTATGTTGGAAGTGTAATTGTCATGATGGCTATGTTGAGGTTCTATAGTCATGGTGACGATGTTGGGAGTGTAATAGTCACGATGAAGATGTTGGGAGAGTAATAGTCATGATGGCTATGATGGGAGTGTAATAGTCACGATGAAGATGTTGGGGGTGTAATAGTCATGATGACTATGTTGGGAGTGTAATAGTCATTATGACTATGTTGGGAGTGTAATAGTCATGATGACTATGTTGGGAGTGCAATAGTCATGATGACTAGGTTGGTAGTGTAATATTCATGACGACTATGTTGGCAGTGTAATTGTCATAATGACTAAATTGGCAGTGTAATAGTCATGATGACTATGTTGGACGTGTAAAAGTCATGAAGTTGGGAGAGAAATAGTCATGAAGACTATGTTGGGGGTGTTATGGTCATGATGACTATGTTGGGGGTGTTATAGTCATGATGATTATGTTAGGAGAGTAATGGTCATGATGACTATGTTGGGAGTGCAATTGTCATGACGAAAATGTTGAGGTTTTATAGTCATGATGACGATGTTGGGAGATTAATAGTCATAATGACTATGTTGGGAGTGTAATTGTCATGATGACCATTTTCAGGTTTTATAGTCATGATGACTATGTTGGGAGTGTAATTGTCATGATGGCTATGTTGAGGTTTTATAGTCATGATGACGATGTTGGGAGTGTAATAGTCACGATGAAGATGTTGGGGGTGTAATATTCATGATGACTATGTTGGGAGAGTAATAGTCATGATGACTATGTTGGGAGTATAATACTCATGATGACTGTGTTGGGAGAGTAATAGTCATGATGACTATGTTGAGGTTTTATAGTCATGATGACGATGTTGGGAATGTAATAGTCATGATGACTATATTTTGAGTGAAGTTGTCATGATGACTATGTTGGGAGTGTAATAGTCGTGATGACAATGTTCGGAGTGTAATAGTCATTATGACTATGTTGGGAGTGTAATAGTCATGAGGACTATATTGGGAGAGTAATAGTCATGATGACAATGTTGGGAGTGTAATAGTCATGATGACAATGTTGAAAGTGTAATAGTCATGCTGTCTATGTTGGGAGTGTAATTGTCATGATGACTATATTGGGAGAGTAATAGTCATGATGACTATGTTGGGAGTGTAAAAGTCATGATGACTATGTTGGGAGAGTCATAGTCATGATGACTATGTTGGGAGAGTCATAGTCATGATGATTATGTTGAGGTTTCATAGTCATGATGACGATGTTGGGAGTGTAATAGTCATGATGTTGAGAGAGTAATAGTCATGATGTTGTGAGAGTAATAGTCATGATGTTGGGAGTGTAGTAGTCATGATGTTGGGAGAGTAGTAGTCTTGATGTTGGGAGAGTAATAGTCATGATGTTGGGAGAGTAATAGTCATCATGTTGGGAGAGAAATAGTCATGATGACGATGTTGGGAGAGTAATAGTCCTGATGACAATAATGGAAGTGTAATAGTCATGATGACTATGTTGGGAGTGAAATATTCATGATGACTCTGTTGGGAGAGTAATAGTCATGATGACTATGTTGGGAGTGTAATTGTCATGATGACCATTTAGAGGTTTTATAGTCATGATGACTATGTTGGGAATGTAATTGTCATGATAGCTATGTTGAGGTTTTATAGTCATGATGACGATGTTGGGAGTGTAATAGTCACGATGAAGATGTTTTTGGTGTAATAGTCATGATGACTATGTTGGGAGTGTAATAGTCACGATCACTATGTTGGGAGTGTAATAGTCATTGTGACTATGTTGGGAGTGTAATAATCATGATGACTATGTTGGGAGAGTAATAGTCATGATGATGATGTTGAGAGTATAATACTCATGATGACTATGTTGGGAGAGTAATAGTCATGATGACTATGTTGAGGTTTTATAGTCATGATGACGATGTTGGGAGTGTAATAGTCATGATGACTATATTGGGAGTGTAATAGTCATTGTGACTATGTTTGGAGTGTAATAGTCGTGATGACAATGTTGAGAGTGTAATAGTCATGATGACTATGTTGGAGTGTAATAGTCATGATGACTATATTGGGAGAGTAATAGTCATGATGACAATGTTGGGAGTGTAATAGTCATGATGACAATGTTGGGAGTGTAATAGTCATGCTGACTATGTTGGTAGTGTAATTGTCATGATGACCATTTTGAGGTTTTATAGTAATGATGACTATGTTGGGAGTGTAATTGTCATGATGGCTATGTTGAGGTTTTATAGTCATGATGACGATGTTGGGAGTGTAATAGTCACGATGAAGATGTTGGGGGTGTAATAGTCATGATGACTATGTTGGGAATGTAATAGTCACGATGACTATGTTTGGAGTATAATAGTCATTGTGACTATGTTGGGAGTGTAATAATCATGATGACTATGTTGGGAGAGTAATAGTCATGATGACTATGTTGAGGTTTTATAGTCATGATGACGATGTTGGGAGTGTAATAGTCATGATGACTATATTGGGAGTGAAATTGTCATGTTGACTATGTTGGGAGTGTAATAGTCGTGATGACAATGTTCGGAGTGTAATAGTCATGATGACTATGTTGGGAGTGTAATAGTCATGATGACTATATTGGGAGAGTAATAGTCATGATGACAATGTTGGGAGTGTAATAGTCATGATGACAATGTTGGGAGTGTAATAGTCATGCTGTCTATGTTGGGAGTGTAATTGTCATGATGACTATGTTGGGAGAGTAATAGTCATGATGACTATGTTGGGAGTGTAAAAGTCATGATGACTATGTTGGGAGAGTCATAGTCATGATGATTATGTTGAGGTTTCATAGTCATGATGACGATGTTGGGAGTGTAATAGTCATGATGTTGAGAGAGTAATAGTCATGATGTTGTGAGAGTAATAGTCATGATGTTGGGAGAGTAATAGTCTTGATGTTGGGAGAGTAGTAGTCTTGATGTTAGGAGAGTAATAGTCATGATGTTGGGAGAGAAATAGTCATGATGTTGGGAGAGTAATAGTCATGATGACGATGTTTGGAGAGTAATAGTCATGATGACTATAATGGAAGTGTAATAGTCATGATGACTATGTTGGGAGTGAAAAGTCATGATGACTATGTTGGGAGAGTAATAGTCATGATGACTATGTTGGGAGTGTAATTGTCATGATGACAATGTTGAGGTTTTATAGTAATGATGACGATGTCTGGAGAGCAATAGTCATGATGACTATATAGTGAGTGTAATTTTCATGATGACTATGTTGAGGTTTTATTGTCATGATGACTATGTTGGGAGTGTAATTGTCATGATAGCTATGTTGAGGTTTTATAGTTATGATGACGATGTTGGGAGTGTAATAGTCACGATGACGATGTTGGGAGAGTAACAGTCATGATGACTATGATAGGAGTGTAATAGTCACGATGAAGATGTTGGGGTGTAATAGTCATGATGACTATGTTGGGAGTGTAATAGTCATGGTGGCTATGTTGGGAGTGTAATAGTCATGATGATTATGTTGGGAGTGTAATAGTCATGATGCCTAAGTTGGTTGAGTAATAATCATGACGACTATTTTGACAGTGTAATTGTCATGATGACTATATTGGCAGTGTAATTGTCATGATGACTATATTGGCAGTGTAATAGCCATGATGACTGTTGAGAGTGTTATAGTCATGATGACTATGTTGGATGCGTAATAGTCAAAATGTTGGAAGAGTAATAGTCATGATGACTATGTTGAGAGTGTTATGGTCTACATGAAAAACGTGAAAAAAGTCACTATTATACCAAATTTGAGGATTTTAACTTCAAATCATAGAGCGAGGTTTCGTATTATTTAGATCCAGGAAAAAACATATGACAATGCGAAACACATTTTATCATTCCAATACAAATTATAAAAATCAATGTGTTTTCATTAGAATTAACTAAAATGTTCCTGATTTTCCGTTTACATTACCGATGGAAGATATACACGTAAAACCGCTCTATTCCGGCTGAAACGTCGATATATGCAATAAAAACCGAACTTCTCCCCCTATCAATATATTACTCAGTATTTTAAAGAGAAACAAATAGATGATTGCAAATGAAGTATTTAAGGTTATTATCTAATCAATTATGTGTTTGCATAATTTTTATCGTATATTTAATGAATTAATACCAATAAACTGAAAATTCACCAAAACCTGGAAAAACGGCAAAATATTGCCTAATTTTAAGATATTTTGTTTTAATCACATGAATGGAAATAGGGATGATAAACGTCAAAATATTGCTAAATTCGATGATTTCTAGTACAAAACAAAATGCAAAAAACTTGCTTAAAAATGCAAAATTGGCGAAATTCTGAGATTTGAAGGCCAAATCACGTGTCGTGAGAAAACTTGAAGTAGTATCGAAATATTGGTAGGAACGAATATATATACGTAAAATCACACTACATGAAAAACGTGAAAAAGTCACTATTTTACCATATTTGAGGATTTTAACTTCAATTCATAGAGCGAGGTTTTGTATTATTTAGATCCAAGAAAAGACATGACAATGCGAAGCACATTTTATCATTCCAATACAAATGATAAAAGTCAATGTGTTTTCATTAGAATTAACTAAAATGTTCCTGATTTTCCGTTTATATTACTGATGGAAGATGTACACGTAAAACCGCTCTAATCCGGCTGAAACGTCGATATATGCAATAAAAACAGAACTTCTCCCCTTTTCAATATCTTACTCAGTATATTAACGAGAAACAAATAGTTGATTGAAAATGAAGTATTTAAGGTTATTATCTCTTCAAATATGTGTTTGCATCATTTATATCGTATATTTAATGAATTAATACCACTGAACTGAAAATTTAAAAAACGTGGAAAAAAGGCAAAATATTGCCTAATTCGATAATATTTTGTTTAAATCACATAAAGGAAAAGGGAATTGATAAACGTCAAAATATTGCTAAATTCGACGATTTTTAGTACAAAACAAAATGCAAGAAACTTGCTTAAAAATGCAAAATTTGCGAAATTCTGAGATATGAAGGCCAAATCACATATCGTGAGAAAACATGAAATAGTATCAAAATATTGGTAGAAAATGAATATATTTACGTACTATCAAACTACATGAAAAACGTGAAAAAAGTCACTATTATACCAAATTTGAGGATTTTAACTTCGAATCATAAAGCGAGGTTTCGTAATATTTAGATCCATAAAAAGACATATGACAATGTTGTTTCCAATACAAATGATAAAAATCAATGTGTTTTCATTAGAATTAACTAAAATGTTCCTGATTTTCCGTTTATATTACCGATTTAAGATGTACACGTAAAACTTCTCTAATCCGGCTGAAACGTCGATATATGCAATAAAAACAGAACTTCTCCCCTTTTCAATATCTTACTCCGTATTTTAACGAGAAACAAATAGTTGATTAAAAATGAAGTATTTAAGGTTAATTTCTAATCAATTATGTGTTTGCATCATTTTTATCGTAAATTTAATGAATTAATACCAATAAACTGAAAATTTACAAAAACGTGGAAAAACGGCAAAATATTGCCTAATTCGATGATATTTTGTTTAAATCACATAAAGGAAAAGGGGATTGATAAACGTCAAAATATTGCTAAATTCGACGATTTAAGTGCAAAACAAAATGCAAGAAACTTGCTTAAAAATGCAAAAAATTGCGAAATTCTAAGATATGAAGGCCAAATCACATATCGTGAGAAAACATGAAATAGTATCGAAATATTGGTAAAAAAAGAATATATTTACGTACTATCAAACTACATGAAAAACGTGAAAAAAGTCACTATTATACCAAATTTGAGGATTTTAACTTCGAATCATAAAGCGAGGTTTCGTAATATTTAGATCCAAGAAAAGACATATGACAATGTGGTTTCCAATACAAATGATAACAATCAATGTGTTTTCATTAGAATTAACTAAAATGTTCCTGATTTTCCGTTGATATTACCGATGGAAGATGTACACGTAAAACCGCTCTAATCCGGCTGAAATGTCGATATATGCAATAAAAACAGAACTTCTCCCCTTTTTAATATCTTACTCAGTATTTTATTTTCAAAAGTGCAAAGGGGGTTTGGGCAAAATGTGACCCATCGCGGCTCTCAGTAGTTGACATAATTTCGGTATAAAATGTGTCGTAATTTCAACCTGCGAACATGTGCAGAGAGCCAGAATTTGGCTCCAAATATGGCAAAGGAGTTGAATTTTGGATGTTTGGGATATTTTGAAAACTGCATGGGGTTTTGGTCAAAATGTGACCCATCGCTGCTTTCATTAATTGGCATATTTTCAATATAAAAAGTTGTAATTTCAAACTGCGAATACGTGCAGAGAGTCAGAATTTGGCTCCAAAAAAAGGGTCAAGATTCGAATTTGGGATGTTTTGGATATATTGAAAACTGCAGGTAGGGTTTGGGCAAAATGTGATCCATTGCCGCTCTCCGTAATTGGTTATTTTCGGTCGTAAAAAATCGTAATTTGAAACTGCGAATACGTACAGAGAGCCAGAATTTAGCTCCAAAACATGGCGCAAGCGTCGAATTTGGGATGTTTTGGATATTTTGAAAACTGCAGGGAGGGTTTGGGCAAAATGTGATCCATCGCCGCTTTCAGCAATTGGCATATTTTTGGTTTAAAAAGTCATAATTTCAAACTGCGAGTACGTGCAGAGAGCCAGAATTTAGCTCCAACATATGGATCAAGCGTCGAATTTGGGATGCTTGGGATATTTTGAAAACTGAATGGTGGATTTGGGCAAAATGTGATCTATCGGCGCTTTCAGTAATTGGCATATTTTCGTTATAAAAGGTCGTTATTTCAAACTGCGAATACGTGCAGAAAGCCATAATTTGGCTATAAAATATGCCTCAAGGGTCGAATTTGGGATATTTGGGATATTTTAAAAACTGCAGGGAGGGTTTGGTCATAATGTGATCCATCGCCGCTTCCAGTAATTGGCATATTTTCAGTATAAAAGTCGTTATTTCAGACTGCGAATACGTGCAGAGAACCAGAGTTTGGCTCCAAAATATGGCTTAAGGGTCGAATTTGGGATGTTTGGAATATTTTGAAAACTACAGGGGGCTTTGGGCAAAATGTGACCCATCGCCCCTTTTAGTAATTGGCATATATTCGGTATAAAAAGTCGTAATTTCAAACTGCGAATACGTGCAGAAAGCCAGAATTTGGCTCCAAAATATTGCTTAAGCGTCGAATTTGGAATGTTTGGGATATTTTGAAAACTGAAGTGAGGGTTTGTGCAGAATGTGATCTATCGCCGCTCTCATTAATTGGCATATTTTTGGTATAAAAATTCGTAATCTCAAACTGCGAGTAGGTGCACAGAGCCAGAATTTGGCTCCAAAATATGGCTCAAGCTTCGAATTTGGAATGTTTGGGATATTTTGAAAACTGCAGGGAAGGTTTGGGCAGAATGTGACCCATCGCCGCTTTCTGTAATTGACATATTTTCGGTATAAAATGTCATAATTTTAATCTGCGAATATGTGCAGAGAGCCAGAATTTGGCTCCAAAATATGGCTCAAGGGTCGAATTTGGGATGCTTGGGATATTTTGAAAACTGAATGGTGGGTTTGGCTAGAATGTGATCTATCGCTGCTTTCAGTAATTGGCATATTTTCGGTATAAAAAGTCATTATTTGAAACTGCCAATAAGTGCAGAATGCCGGAATTTGGCTACAAAATATATCTCAAGGTCCGAATTTTAGATGTTTTGGATATTTTGAAAACTGCACGGAGGGTTTGGGTAAAATGTGATCCATCGCTGCTCAAATTAATTGGCATATTTTCGTTATAAAAATTCCAAATTTAAAACTGCGAATACGTGCAGAGAGCCAGAATTTGGCTGCAAAATATGGCGCAAGGGTGAAATTTGGGATGCTTGCGATATTAAAAAACTGCAGGGGAAGGTTTGGGCAAAATGTGACCCATCGCTGCTCTCAGTAATTGGCATATTTTCGGTATAAAAAGACGTAATTTCAAACTGCGAATACGTGCAGAGAGCTAGAATTTGGCTCCAAAATATGGTTCACGGGTCGAATTTAGGATGTTTGGAATATTTTGAAAATTGCTGGTAGGGTTTGAGCAAAATGTGATCCATCGCCGCTATCAGTATTTGGAATATTTTCGGTTTAAAAAGTCGAAATTTCAAAATGCGAATACGTGCAGAGAGCCATAATTTTATTTCAAAATATTGCTCAAGCGTCGAGTTTAGGATGTTTGGGATATTTTGAAAACTTCACGGAGGGTTTGGGCAGAATGTGATCCATCGCCGCTTTCAGTAATTGGGATATTTTCGGTATAAAATGTTGTAATTTCAAACTGTGAATAGATGCATAGAGGCAGAATTTGGCTCCAAAATATGGCTCAAGCATCGAATTTGGGATGTTTCGGATATTTTGAAAACTGCAGGGGAGAGGGTTTGGGCAAAATGTGACCTATCGCCGCTCTCAGGATCACTTTTTGCCCAAACCTTCCTTGCAGTTTTCAAAATATCCTAAACATCCCAAATTCGACGCTTGAGCCATATTTTGGAGCCAAATTGTGGCTCTCTGCACGTATTAGCAGTTTTAAATTTTGAGTTTTTATTCCGAAATAATGCCAATTACTGTTAGCAGCGAAAGGTCACATTTTGCCCAAAACCCACTGCAGTTTTCAAAATATCCCAATTATCCCAAATTCCACCCTTGAGCCAAATTTTGGAGCCAAAATCTGGCTCTCTGCACGTATTCGCAGTTTTACATTAGGACTTTTTATAACGAAAATATGCCAATTACTTAGAGAGGCGGTGGATCACATTTTGCCTAAACCCTCCTGCAGTTTTTAAAAAATACAAAACATCCCAAATTCATCCATATGAGCAATATTTTGCAGCCTTTTCAAAATATCCAAAACATCCCAAATTCGACGCTTCAGCTATATTTTTGAGCCAAATTCTGGTTCTCTGCGTGTATTCGCAGTTTGAAATTACGAGATTTTATACCAAAAATATTCCAATTACTGCAAGTGGCGATGGATCACATTCTGAACACACCCTCCCTGCAGTTTTCAATATATCCCAAACATCCCAAATTCGACGTTTGAGCTATACTTTAGAGATAAATTCTGGCTCTCTGCACGTATTCGCTGTTTAAAATTACGACTTTTTATACCAAAATTATGCCAACTACTGAAAGCGGCGATGGATCAAATTTTGCCCAAACCCTCCCTGCAGTTTCCAAAATTTTCCAAACATCCTAAATTCAACGCTTGACCCATATTTTAGAGCCAAATTCTGGCTCTCTGCACGTATTTGCAGTTTGAAATTACGACTTTTTATACCGAAAATATGCCAATTACTGAGAGCGGAGATGGATCACATTTTGCCAAACCCTCCCTGCAGTTTTCAAAATATCCCAAACATCCAAAATTTGACAATTGAGAATTATTTTGGAGCTAAATTGTGCTTCTCTGCACGTATTCGTTGTTTGAAATTACGACTTTTTATCCCAAACATCCCAAATTTGACGCTTGAAAATATGCTAATTATTGAAAGCGGCGATGGATCAAATTTTGCCCAAACCCTCTCTGCAGTTTTTTAATTATCACAAACATATTGGCATATTTTCGGTATAAAAAGTCGTTATTTCAAACTGCGAATACAAGCAGAAAGACAAATTTTGGTTCCAAAATATTTCTCAAGCGTCGAATTTGGGATGTTTGGGACATTTTGAAAACTGCAGGGGGGTTTGGGCAAAATGTGACCCATCGTCGCTCTCAGTAATTGGCATATTTTCATAGAAAATGAAATAATTTCAAACTGCGAATACGTGCAGAGAGCCCGAATTTGGCTCCAAAATATGGCTCAAGCGTCGAATTTCGGATGTTTGGGATATTTTGAAAACTGCAGGGAGGGTTTGGGCAAAATGTGATCCATCGCTGCTTTCAGTAATTTTCATGTTTTAAGTATAAAAAGTCGTAATTTCAAACTGCGAATACGCGCAGAGAGCCAGATTTTGGCTCCAAAATATGGCTCAAAGGTCAAATTTGGGATGTTTGGGATATTTTGCAAACTGCCGGGGGGTTTGGGCAAAATGTGACCATTCGCTGCTTTCAATAATTAGCATATTTTTAAGCGTCAAATTTGAGATGTTTGGGATAAAAATTCGTAATTTCAAACAACGAATACGTGCAGAGAAGCAGAATTTGGCTCCAAAATAATTCTCAAGGGTCAAATTTTGGATGTTTGGAATATTTTGAAAACTGCAGGGAGGGTTTGGGCAAAATGTGATCAATCTCCGCTCTCAGTAATTGGCATATTTTCGATATAAAAATCGTAATTTCAAACTGCGAATATGTGCAGAGAGCTAGAATTTGGCTCTAAAATATGGGTCAAGCGTTGAATTTGGGATGTTTGGGGAATTTAGGAAACTGTAGGGAGGGTTTGGGCAAAATTTGATCCATCGCCGCTTTCAGTAATTGGCATATTTTTGGTATAAAAAGTCGTAATTTTAAACTGCGAATACGTGCAGAGAGCCAGAATTTGGCTCTAAAATATAGCTCAAGCGTCGAATTTGGGATGATTGGGATATTTTGAAAACTGCAGGGAGGGTGTGGGCAGAATGTGATCCATCGCTACTTGCAGTAATTGGAATATTTTTGGTATAAAATCTCGGAATTTCAAACTGCGAATACATGCAGAGAGCCAGAATTTGGCTCAAAAATATGGCTGAAGCGTCGAATTTGGGATGTTTTGGATACTTTGAAAACTGCAAGAAGGGTTTGAGCAAAATGTGATCCATCGCCGCTATCAGTAATTGGCATATTTTCGGTATAAAATGTCATAATTTAAACTGCGAATACGTGCAGAGAGCCAGAATTTGCCTCTAAAATATGGCTCAAGGGTGGAATTTAGGATGTTTGGGATATTTTGAAAACTACAGGGGGTTTTGGACAAAATATGACCCTTCGCCTCTCACAGTAATTGGCATTATTTCGGTAAAAAAAGTAAAAATTTCAAACAGCTAATACGTGCAGAGATCCACAATTTTGCTCCAAAATTAGGCTCAAGCGTCGAATTTGGAATGTTTGCGATACTTTGAAAACAGCATGGCGGGGTTTTGGCAAAATGTGACCCATCGCCGCTCAAAGTAATTGGCATATTTTCGGTATAAAAAGTCGTAATTTCAAACGGCGAATACGTGCAGAGAGCTCGAATTTGGCTTCAAAATATGGCTCAAGCGTCAAATTTGGGATGTTTGGAATATTTTGAAAACTGCAGGGGGGGTTTGGGCAAAATGTGACCTATCGCTGCTAGCAGTTATTGACATATTTTCGATATAAAATGTCGTAATTTAAAACTGAGAATATTTGCAGAAAGCCAGAATTTGGCTCCAAAATATGGCTCAAGGGTCGAATTTGAGATGTTTGTGATAATTTAAAAACTGCAGAGAGGGATTGGGCAAAATTTGATCCATCGCCGCTTTTAGTGATTGGCATATTTTCGGTATAAAAAGTCGTAATTTCAGACTGCGATTACAAGCAGAAAGACAAAATTTGGCTCCAAAATAATTCTCAAGGGTCAAATTTAGGATGTTTTGGATATTTTGAAAACTGCTGGGAGGGTTTGGGCAAAATGTGATCCATCGCCGCTCTCAGTAATTGGCATATTTTCGGTATAAAATGTCGTAATTTTAAACTGCGAATGCGTGCATAGAGCCAGAATTTGGCTCCCAAATATGGCTCAAGCGTCTAATTCTGGATGTTTGGGATATTTTGAAAACTGCAGGGAGTATTTGGGCAGAATGTGATCTATTGCCGCTTTCAGTAATTGGCATATTTTCGGTATAAAAATTCTTGATTTCAAACTGCGAATACGTGCAGAGAGCCAGAATTTGGCTGCAAAATATTGCTCATATGGATGAATTTCGGATGTTTTGGATATTTTGAAAACTGCAGGAGGGTTTAGGCAAAATGTGATCCATCGCCTCTCTAAGTAATTGGCATATTTTCGGTATAAAAAATCCTAATGTAAAATTGCGAATACGTGCAGAGAGGCAGAATTTGGCTCCAAAATTTGTCTCAGGGGTGGAATTTGGGATAATTGGGATATTTTGAAAACTGCAGGCGGTTTTGGGCAAAATGTGACCTTTCGGCGCTCACAGTAATTGGCATTATTTCGGAATAAAAATTCGAAATTTCAAACTGCTAATACGTGCAGAGAGCCACAATTTTGCTCCAAAATATGGCTCAAGCGTCGAATTTTGGATGTTTTAGATATTTTGAAAACTGCAAGGAAGGTTTGGGCAAAAAGTGATCCTGAGAGCGGCGATAGGTCACATTTTGCCCAAACCCCCTCCCCTGCAGTTTTCAAAATATCCCAAACATCCCAAATTCGATGCTTGAGCCATATTTTGGAGCCAAATTCTGGCTCTATGCATCTATTCGCAGTTTGAAGTTACGACAATTTATACCGAAAATATGCCAATTACTTTGAGCGGCGATGGATCACATTTTGCCCAAACCCTCCGTGCAGTTTTCAAAATATCCAAAACATCCAAAATTCGGACCTTGAGATATATTTTCTAGCCAAATTCCGGCTTTCTGCACTTATTGGCAGTTTCAAATAACGACTTTTTATACCGAAAATATGCCAATTACTGAAAGCGGCGATAGATCACATTCTAGCCAAACCCACCATTCAGTTTTCAAAATATCCCAAGCATCCCAAATTCGACCCTTGAGCCATATTTTGGAGCCAAATTCTGGCTCTCTGCACATATTCGCAGATTAAAATTACGAAATTTTATACCAAAAATATGCCAATTAATGAGAGCGGCGATGGATCACATTCTGCACAAACCCTCCCTGCAGTTTTCAAAATATCCCAAACATTCCAAATTCGACGCTTGAGCAATATTTTGGAGCCAAATTCTGGCTTTCTGCACGTATTCGCAGTTTGAAATTACGACTTTTTATACCGAATATATGCCAATTACTAAAAGGGGCGATGGATCACATTTTGCCCAAACCCTCCCTGCAGTTTTCAAAATATCCCAAACATCCCAAATTTAACCATAGAGAATTATTTTGGTGCCAAATTCTGGTTTCTGCACGTATTCGCAGTTTGAAATTACGAATTTTTATCCCAATCATCCCAAATTTGTCGATTGAAAATATGCCAATTACTGAAAGCAGCGATGGGACACATTTTGCCCAAACCCCCCTGCAGTTTGCAAAATATCCCAAACATCCAAAATTCGACCCTTGGGCCATATTTTGGAGCGAAATTCTGGCTTTATGCGCGTGCTCGCAGTATGAAATTACGACTTTTTAAAACGAAAACATGACAATTACTGAGAGCGGCGATGGATCACATTTTCCCCAAACCCTTCCTGCAGTTTTCAAAATACCCCAAACTTCCCAAATTCGACATATGAGCAGTATTTTGGAGCCAAATTCTGGCTTTCTGCGCGTATTCGCAGTATAATATTTAGGAGATTTTATACCGAATATATGCCAATTACTGGGAACGACGATGGGTCACATTTTGCCCAAAGCCCCCTGTAGTTTTCAAAATATTCCAAACATCCCAAATTCGACCTATGAGCTATATTTTGGAGCCAAATTCTGGCACTCTGCACGTATTCGCAGTTTGAAATTACGATTTTTATTCCGATAATATGCCAATTACTGAAAGCGGCAATGGATCAAATTTTGCCCAATCCCTCTCTGAAGTTTGTAAATTACTCCAAACATCCCAAATTCGACACTTGAACCATATTTTGGAGCCAAATTCTGACTCTTTGCACATATTCGCAGTTTGAAATTACGACATTTTTTACCGAAAATATGTCAATTACTGAGAGCAGCGATAGGTCACATTTTGACCATACACCCCTGCAGTTTTCAAAATATCCCAAACATCCCAAATTCAACGCTTGAGCCATATTTTGGAGCCAAATCCGGACTCTCTGCACGTATTCGCAGTTTGAAATTACATCTGTTTATACCGAAAATATGCCAATTACTGAGAGCGGTGATGGATCACATTTTTCCCAAACCCCCCTGCAGTTTTCAAAATATCCCAAACATCCCAAATTCGACACTTGAGCCATTTTTTGGAGCCAAATTCTGCCTCTCTGCACGTATTCGCAGTTTGAAATTACGACTTTTTATCCCAAACATCCCAGATTTGGCGCTTGAAAATATGCCAATTACTGAAAGCAGCGATGGGTCAAATTTTACATAAACCCCCCAGCAGTTTGCAAAATATCACAAACATCCCAAATTCGACCTTTGAGCCATATTTTGGAGCCAAATTCTGGCTTTCTGCGTGTATTCGCAGTTTGAAGTTGCGACTTTTTATACCGAAAACATGACAATTACTGAAAGCGGCGATGGATCACATTTTGGCCAAACCCTCCATGCAGTTTTTAAAATATCCCAAACATCCCACATTCGACGCTTGAGCTATATTTTGGAGCCAAATTCGGCTCTCTGCACGTATTCGCAGTTTTAAATTATTTAATTTTATACCGAAAATATGCCAATTACTGATAGAAACGATGGGTCACATTTTGCCCAAACCCACCCTGCAGTTTTCAAAATATCCTAAACATCCCAAATTTGACCCATGAGCTATGTTTTAGAGTCAAATTCTGGCTCTCTGCACGTATTCGCAGTTTGAAATTACGACATTTCATACTGAAAATATGCCAATTACTGATTGCGACGATGGATCACATTTTGCCCAAGCCCTCCCTGCAGTTTTCAAAATAACCCAAACATCCCAAATTCGACCCTTGAGCCATATTTTGGAGCCAAATCCTGGTTCTCTGCACGTATCCGCAGTTTGAAATTACGACATTTATACCAAAAATATGCCAATTACTGATATCGGCGATGGATCACATTTTTCCCAAACCCTTTCTGCAGTTTTCAAAATATTCGAAGCATCCCAAATTCCGCCCTTGAGCCACATTTTGGAGCCAAATTCTGGCTCTCTGCACGTATTCGCAGTTTCAAATTAAGAATTTTTATACCGAAAATATGCCAATTACGGAGAACGGCAATGGATCACATTTTGCCCAAACCCTACCTGCAATTTTCAATATATCTAAAACATCTCAAACTCCACTCTTGAGCCTTTTTTTGGAACCAAATTCTGACTCTCTGCACGTATTCGCAATTTGAAATTACGAGTTTTTATATTGAAAATATGCCAATTAATGATAGCTGCGATGGTTCACATTTTGACCAAAACCTCCTGCAGTTTTCAAAATATCCCAAACAACCAAAATTCGACTCCTTAGCCATATTTGGAGCCAAATTCTGGCTCTCTGCACGTGTTCGCAGGTTGAAAACTATTACACTCCCAACATAATCATCATGACTATTACACTCCCAACATAGTCATCATGACTATTACACTCCCAAAATAGACATCATGACTATTACTCTCCCAACATAGTCATCATGACTATTACACTCCCAACATAGTCATCATGACTATTACACCTCCAACATCTTCATCGTGAGTATAACACTCCCAACATTGTCATCATCAGTATAAAACCTCAAAATAGCCATCATGTCAATTACACTCTCAACACAGTTATCATGACTATAAAACCTCAACATGATCATCATGACAATTAAACTCCCAACATAGTCATCATGACTATTACTCTCCCAACATCGTCATTATGACTATAAAACCTCAACATAGCTATAACCGCTCTAATCCGGCTGAAACGTCGATATATGCAATAAAAACAGAACTTCTCCCATTTTCAATATCTTACTCAGTATTTTAACGAGAAACAAATAGTTGATTGAAAATGAAGTATTCAAGGTTAATTTCTAATCAATTATGTGTTTGCATCATTTTTATCGTATATTTATTGAATTAATAACAATAAACTGAAAATTCACAAAAACGTGGAAAAACAGCAAAATATTGCCTAATTCGATGATATTTTGTTTAAATCACATAGAGGAAAAGGGGGATGATAAACGTCAAAATATTGCTAAATTCGAAGATTTTTAGTACAAAACAAAATGCAAGAAACTTGCTTAAAAATGCAAAATTTGCGAAATTAAGAGATATGATGGCCAAATCACATATCGTGAGAAAACATGAAGTAGTATCGAAATATTAGTAAAAACGAATACATTTACGTAAAATCACACTATATGAAAAACGTGAAAAAGTCACTATTTTACCATATTTGAGGATTTTAACTTCAAATAATAGAGCGAGGTTTCGTATTATTTAGAACCAAGAAAAGACATATGTCAATGCGAAACACATTTTATCATTCCAATCCAAATGATAAAAATCAATGTGTTTTCATAAGAATTAACTAAAATGTTCCTGATTTTCCGTTTTTATTGCCGATGGAAGATGTACATGTAAAACCACTCTAATCCAGCTGAAACGTTGATATATGCAATAAAAACAGAACTTCTCCCCTTTCAATATCTTAAAAATAATATATATAAAAAATGTTGGGAGTGTAATAGTCATGATGACTATGATGGGAGTGTAATAGTCATGATGTTGGGAGAGTAATTGTCATGATGTTGGGAGAGTAATAGTCTTGATGTTGGGAGAGTAACAGTCATGATGTTGGGAGAGTAATAGTCATCATGTTAGGAGAGAAATAGTCATGATGACGATGATGGGAGTGTAATTGTCACGATGACTATGTTGAGGTTTTATAGTCATGATGACGATGTCTGGAGAGTAATAGTCATGATGACTATGTTGGGAGTGTAATTGTCATGATAGCTATGTTGAGGTTCTATAGTCATGGTGACGATGTTGGGAGTGTAATAGTCACGATGAAGATGTTGGGAGAGTAATAGTCATGATGACTATGATGGGAGTGTAATAGTCACGATGAATATGTTGGGGTGTAATAGTCATGATGACTATGTTGGGAGTGTAATAGTCATGATGACTATGTTGGGAGTGTAATAGTCATGATTACTATGTTGAGGGTGCATTAGTCATGATGACTAAGTTGGTAGTGTAATATTCATGAAGACTATGTTGACAGTGTAATTGTCATAATGACTAAATTGGCAGTGTAATAGTCATGATGACTATGTTGGACGTGTAAAAGAGAGAGAGAGAGAGAGAGAATTTGGCTCCAAAATAAAGCTCATGGGTCGAATTTGGGATGTTTGGGATATTTTGAAAACTTCAGGGGGGTTTGGGCAAAATATGACCCATCGTCGCTCTCAGTAATTGGCATATTTTCGTAGAAAATAAAATATTTTCAAACTGCGAATACGTGCAGAGAGCCCGAATTTGGCTCCAAAATATGGCTCAAGCGGCGAATTTCGGATGTTTTGGATATTTTGAAAACTGCCGGGGGGTTTGGGCAAAATGTGACCCATCGCTGCTTTCAATAATTAGCATATTTTCAAGCGTCAAATTTGGGATGTTTGGGATAAAAAGTCGTAATTTCAAACAAGGAATACGTGCTGAGAGGAAGAATTTGGCTCCAAAATAATTCTCAAGGGTCGAATTTGGGATGTTTGATATATTTTGAAAACTGCATGGCGGGGTTTGGGCAAAATGTGACCCATCGCTGCTCAAAGTAATTGGCATATTTTCGGTATAAAAAGACGTAATTTCAAACCTCGAATACGTGCAGAGAGCCAGAATTTACCTAAAAATAATGGCTCAAGCGTCGAATTTGGGATGTTGGGATATTTTGAAAAGTACAGGGGGGATTTGGGCAAAATGTGATCTATCGCCGCTCTCAGTAATTGACATATTTTCGGTATAAAATGTCGAAATTTTAAACTGCGAATATGTACAGAGAGCCAGATTTTGGCTCCAAAATATGCCTCAAGTGTCGAATTTTGGATAATTTGAAAACTGCACAGAGGGTTTGGGCCAAAAGTGATCCATTGCAGAGAGCCAGAAATTGGCTCCAAAATATAGCTCAAGCTTGGAATTTGGGATGTTTGGGGATGTTTTTCAAAGTATCGCAAATATTCCAAATTCGACTCTTGAGCCGAATTTTGGAGCAAAACTGTGGATCTCTGCACGTATTAGCTGTTTGAAATTTTTACTTTTTTACCGAAATAATGCCAATTACTGTGAGAGGCGAAGTGTCATATTTTGCCCAAAACCCCCTGTAGTTTTCAAAATATCCCAAACATCCAAAATTCCACCCTTGAGCCATATTTTAGAGGCAAATTCTGGCTCTCTGCACGTATTCGCAGTTTAAATTATGACATTTTATACCGAAAATATGCCAATTACTGAGAGCAGCGATGGATCACATTTTGCCCAAAAACTTCTTGCAGTTTTCAAAATATCCAAAACATCCCAAATTCAACGCTTCACCCATATTTTGGAGCCAAATTCTGGCTCTCTGCATGTATTCGCAGTTTGAAATTACGAGATTTTATACCAAAAATATTCCAATTACTGCAAGTGGCGATGGATCACATTCTGCCCACACCCTCCCTGCAGTTTTCAAAATATCCCAAACATCCCAAATTCGACGCTTGAGCTATATTTTAGAGCCAAATTCAGGCTCTCTGCACGTATTCGCAGTTCAAAATTATGAATTTTTATACCAAAAATATGCCAATTACTGAAAGCGGCGATGGATCAAATTTTGCCCACACCCTCCCTGCAGTTTCCAAAATTTCCCAAATATCCCAAATTCAACGCTTGACCCATATTTTAGAGCCAAATTCTGGCTATCTGCACGTATTCGCAGTTTGAAATTACGACTTTTTATACCGAAAATATGCCAATTACTGAGAGCGGAGATGGATATCATTTTGCCCTAACCCTCCCTGCAGATTTTAAAATATCCCAAACATCCAAAATTTGACCCTTGAGAATTATTTTGGAGCCAAATTCTGCTTCTCTGCACGTATTCGTTGTTTGAAATTACGAATTTTTATCCCAAACATCTCAAATTTGACGCTTGAAAATATGCTAATTCTTGAAAGCAGCGATGGGTCACATTTTGCCCAAACCCTCCGGCAGTTTGCAAAATATCCTAAACATCCAAATTTTGACTTTTGAGCCATATTTTAGAGCCAAAATGTGGCTCTCTGCGCGTATTCGCAGTTTGAAATTACGACTTTTTATACCGAAAACATGAAAATTACTGAAAGCGGCGATGGATCACATTTTACCCAAACCCTCCCTGCAGTTTTCAAAATATCCCAAACATCCCAAATTCGACCTTCAGCCATATTTTGGAGCCAAATTCTGGCTCTCTGCACGTATTCGCAGTTTGAAATTATTTCACTTTTTATGAAAATATGCCAATTACTGAGAGCGACGATGTGTCACATTTTGCCCAAACCCCCCTGCAGTTATCAAAATATCCCAAACATCCCAAATTCGACACTTGAGCTATATTTTGGAGCCAAATTCTCTTTCTCTGCACGTATTCGCAGTTTGAAATTGGGACATTTTATATCGAAAATATGCCAATTACTGAGTGCGGCGATGGATCGTATTTTGCCCACGTCCTCCCTGCAGTTTTCAAAATATCCCAAACATCCCAAATTCGACCTTCAGCCATATTTTGGAGCCAAATTCTGGCTCTCTGCACTATTTCTCATTATTAACAATGACCCCTTTTCCTATATGTGATATAAACAAATTATCATCGAATTAGGCAATATTTTGCTGTTTTTCCACATTTTTGTGAATTTTCAGTTTATTGTTATTAATTCATTAAATATGCGATAAAAATTATGCAAACACATAATTGATTAGATAATAACCTTAAATACTTCATTTGCAATCATCTATTTGTTTCTCTTAAAATACTGAGTAAGATATTGAAAGGGGAGAAGTTCGGTTTTTTTTGCATATATCGACGTTTCAGCCGGAATAGAGCGGTTTTACGTGTACATCTTCCATCGGTAATATAAATGGAAAATCATGAACAATTTAGTTAATTCTAATGAAAACACATTGATTTTTATCATTTGTATTGGAAACAACATTGTCATATGTCTTTTCTTGGATCTAAATAATACGAAACCTTGCTCTGTAATTTGAAGTTAAAATCCTCAAATATGGTAAAATAGTGACTTTTCTACGTTTTTCATATAGTGTGATTTTACGTAAATATAATCATTTTTACCAATATTTCGATACTACTTCATGTTTTCTGACGATATGTGATTTGGCCTTCATATCTCAGAATTTCGCAAATTTTTCATTTTTAAGCAAGTTTGTTGCATTTTGTTTTGTACTAAAAATCGTCGAATTTAGCAATATTTTGACGTTTATCAATCTCCTTTTCCTTTTTGTGATAAAATATCATCGAATTAGGCAATATTTTGCCGTTTTTCCACGTTTTTGTAAGTTTTCAGTTCATTGGTATTAATTCATTAAATATACGATGAAAATGATGCAAACACATAATTGATTAGATAATAACCTTAAATACTTCATTTTCAATCAACTATTTATTTCTCGTTACAATACTGAATAAGATATTGAAAAGGGGAGATTTCTGTTTTTATTGCATATATCGACGTTTCAGCCGGATTAGAGCGGTTTTATGTGTACATCTACCATCGGTAATATAAACGGAAAATCAGGAACATTTTAGTTAATTCTAATGAAAACACATTGATTTTTATCATTTGTATTGGAATGATAAAATGTGTTTCGCATTGTCTTATGTCTTTTCTTGGATCTAAATCATACGAAACCTCGCTCTATGATTTGAAGTTAAAATCCTCAAATATGGTAAAAAAGTGACTTTTTCATGTTTTTCATGTAGAGTGATTTTACGTAAATATATTCGTTTTTACCAATATTTCGATACTACTTCATGTTTTCTCACGATATGTGATTTGGCCTTCATATCTCTTAATTTCGCAAATTTTGCATTTTTAAGCAAGTTTCTTGCGTTTTGTTTTGTACGAAAAATCTTCGAATTTAGCAATATTTTGACGTTTATCATCCCCTTTTCCTTTATGTGATTTAAACAAAATATCATCGAATTAGGCAATATTTTGCTGTTTTTCCCAGTTTTTGTGAATTTTCAGTTTATTGTTATTAATTCATTAAATATACGATAAAAATGATGCAAACACATAATTGATTAGAAATTAACCTTGAATACTTCATTTTCAATCAACTATTTGTTTCTCGTTACAACACTGGGTAAGATATTGAAAAGGGGAGAAGTTCTGTTTTTATTGCATATATCGATGTTTCAGCCGGATTAGAGCGGTTTTACGTGTACATCTTCCATCGGTAATATAAACGAAAAATCAGGAACATTTTAGTTAATTCTAATGAAAACACATTGATTTTTATAATTTGTATAGGAAACAACATTGTCATATATCTTTTCATGGATCTAAATATTACGAAACCTTTATGATTCGAAGTTAAAATCTTCAAATTTTATATAATACTGACTTTTTTCACGTTTTTCATGTAGTTTGATAGTACGTAAATATATTCATTTTTTTACCAATATTTCGATACTATTTCATGTTTTCTCACGATATGTGATTTAGCCTTCATATCTCAGAATTTCGCAAATTTGGCATTTTTAAGCAAGTTTCTTGCATTTTGTTTTGCACTAAAAATCATCGAATTTAGCAATATTTTGACGTTTATCAATCCCCTTTTTCTTTATGTGATTTAAACAAAATATCATCGAATTAGGCAATATTTTGCTGTTTTTCCACGTTTTTGTCAATTTTCAGTTTATTGTTATTAATTCATTATATATAAGATAAAAATGACGCAAACACATAATTGATTACAAATTAACCTTAAATACTTCATTTTCATTCAACTATTTGTTTCTCGTTAAAATACTGAGTAAGATATTGAAAAGGGGAGATTTCTGTTTTTATTGCATATATCGACGTTTCAGCCGGATTAGAGCGGTTTTACGTGTACATCTTCCATCGGTAATATAAACGGAAAATCAGGAACATTTTAGTTAATTCTAATGAAAACACATTGATTTTTATCATTTGTATTGGAATGATAAAATGTGTTTCGCATTGTCATATGTCTTTTCATGGATCTAATGAATACGAAACCTCGCTCTATGATTTGAAGTTAAAATCCTCAAATATGGTAAAATAGTGACTTTTTCATTTTTTTCATATAGAGTGATTTTATGTAAATATATTCGTTTTTACCAATATTTCGATACTACTTCAAGTTTTCTCACGACACATGATTTGGCCTTCATATCTCAGAATTTCGCAAATTTTGCATTTTTAAGCAAGTTTTTTGCATTTTGTTTTGTACTAAAAATCATCGAATTTAGCAATATTTTGACGTTTATTTCATATTGCGAATACGTGCAGAGAGCCCGAATTTGGCTTCAAAATGTGGCTCAAGCGTCGAATTTGGGATGTTTGGGATATTTTGACGTTTATCATCCCCTTTTCCCTTATGTGATTTAAACAAAATATCATCGAATTAGGCAATATTTTGCTGTTTTTCCACGTTTTTGTGAATTTTCAGTTTATTGTTATTAATTCATTAAATATACGATATAAATGATGCAAACACATATTTGATTAGAAAATAACCTTAAATACTTAATTTTCAATCAACTATTTGTTTCTCGTTAAAATACTGAGTAAGATATTGAAAATGGGAGAAGTTCTGTTTTTGTTGCATATATCGACGTTTCAGCCGCATTAGAGCGGTTTTACGTGTACGTCTTCCATCGGTAATATAAACGAAAAATAAGAAACATTCAAGTTAATTCTAATGAAAACACATTGATTTTTATCATTTGTATTGGAAACAACATTTTCATATGTTTTTTCATGGATCTAAATATTACGAAACCTCGCTTTATGATTCGATGTTAAAATCCTCAAATTTGGTATAATAGTGACTTTTTTCACGTTTTTCATGTACTTTGATAGTACGTAAATATATTAATTGTTACCAATATTTTTATACTATATCATGTTTTCTCACGATATGTGATTTGGCCTTCATATCTCAGAATTTCGCAAATTTTGCATTTTTAAGCAAGTTTCTTGCAATTTGTTTTGTACTAAAAATCGTCGAATTTAGCAATATTTTGACGTTTCACAATCCCCTTTTCCTTTATGTGATTTAAACAAAATATCATCGAATTAGGCAATATTTTGCCGTTTTTCCACGTTTTTGTAAATTTTCAGTTCATTGGTATTAATTCATTAAATATACAATAAAAATGATGCAAACACATAATTGATTAGATAATAACCTTAAATACTTCATTTTCAATCAACTATTTGTTTCTCGGTAAAATACTTAGTAAGATATTAAAAAGGGGAGAGGTTCTGTTTTTATTGCATATATCGACGTTTCAGCCGGATTAAAGCGGTTTTTACGTGTACATCTTCCATCGGTAATATAAACGGAAAATCAGGAACATTTTAGTTAATTCTAATGAAAACACATTGATTTTTATCATTTGTATTTGAATGATAAAATGTGTTTCGCATTGTCATATGTCTTTTCTTGGATCTAAATAATACGAAACCTAGCTCTATGATTTGAAGTTAAAATCCTCAAATATGGTAAAATAGTGACTTTTTCACGTTTTTCATGTAGTGTGATTTTACGTAAATATATTCGTTTTTACCAATATTTCGATACTACTTCAAGTTTTGTCACGACACGTGATTTGGCCTTCATATCTCAGAATTTCGCAAATTTTGCATTTTTAGGCAAGTTTTTTGCATTTTGTTTTGTACTAAAAATCATCGAATTTAGCAATATTTTTACGTTTATGATCCCCTTTTCCTTTTATGTGATTTAAACAAAATATCTTCGAATTAGGCAATATTTTGTCGTTTTTCCACGTTTTGGTGAATTTTCAGTTTATTGGCATTAATTCAATAAATATTCGATAAAAATTATGCAAACACATAATTGATTAGATAATAACCTCAAATATTTCATTTGCAATCATCTATTTGTTTCTCGTTAAAATACTGAGTAAGATATTGATAGGGGGAGAAGTTCGTTTTTTATTGCATATATCGACGTTTCATCCGGAATAGAGGGGTTTTACGTGTACATCTTCCATCGGTAATATAAACGGAAAATCAGGAGCATTTTAGTTAATTCTAATGAAAACACATTAATTTGTATCATTTGCATTGGAAACAACATTGTCATATGTCTTTTCTTAGATCTAAATAATACGAAACCTTGCTCTGTGATTTGAAGTTCAAATATCCAAATTTGGAATAATAGTGAATTTTCACGTTTTTCAGGTAGTTTGATATTAGGTAAATATATTCATTTTTTACCAATGTTTCGATACTATTTCATGTAGTATCACGATATGTGATTTGGCCTTAAAATCTCCGAATTTCGCATAATATTGCATTTTAAGGAAGTTTTCTTGCATTTTGTTTCGTACTAAAAATCATCGAATTTAGTGATATTTTGACGTTTATCATCCCCCTTTTCCTATATGTGATATAAACAAATTATTATCGAATTAGGCAATATTTTGCTGTTTTTCCACGTTTTTGTGAATTTTCAGTTTATTGTTATTAATTCAAATAATATACGATAAAATTGATGCAAACACATAATTGATTAGAAATTAACCTTAAATACTTCATTTTCAATCAACTATTTGTTTCTCGTTAAAATATTGAGTAAGATATTGAAAGGGGAGAAGTTCTGTTTATATTGCATATATCGACGTTTCAGCTGCATTAGAGCGGTTTTACGTGTACATCTTCCATCAGTAATATAAACGGAAAATCAGGAGCAATTTAGTTAATTCTAATGAAAACACATTGATTTTTATCATTTGTATTGGAAACAACATTGTCATATGTCTTTTCTTGGATCTAAATAATACGAAACCTTGCTCTATAATTTTATGTTAAAATCCGCAAATATATTAAAATAGTGACTTTTTCACGTTTTTCAAATAGTGTGATTTTACGTAAATATATTCGTTTTTACCAATATTTCGATACTACTTCATGTTTTCTCACGATATGTGATTTGGCCCTCATGTCTCCGAATTTCGCAAATTTTGCACTTTTATGCAAGTTTCTTGCATTTTGTTTTGTAGTAAAAGTCATCGAATTTAGCAATATTTTGACGTTTATCATCCCCTTTTCCTTTATGTCGTAAAAAGTCGTAATTTCAAACGGCGAATACGTGAAGAGAGACAGAATTTGCCTCCAAAATATGGCTCAAGCGTCGAATTTGGGATGTTTGGGATATTTTGAAAATTGAAGGGGGGGGGGGAGGGGGGGCAGAATTTGATACATCGCCGCTTTCAGTAATTGGCATATTTTCGGTATAAAACGTCGCAATTTCAAACTGCGAATACGTGCAGAGAACCAGAATTTGGCTCCAAAATGTGGCTCAAGGGTCGAATTTAGGATGTTTGGGATAAAAAGTCGTAATTTCAAACTGCTAATACGTGCAGAGAGCCAGAATTTGGTTCCAAAATAATTCTCAAGGGTCGAATTTGGGATCTTTTGGATATTTTGAAAACTGCAGGAAGGGTTTGGCAAAATGTGATCCATCGCCGCACTCAGTAATTGGCATATTTTCGGTATAAAAAGTCGTAATTTCAAACTGCGAAATACGTGCAGAGAGCCAGAATGTGGCTCCAAAATATGGCTCAAGCGTTGAATTTGGGATTGTTACGACCCTGGGTTCTCCAGTGGAAACCAGAGGTCAAAATTGAGCTATTAAACTTTCTGGTAGTACAGTTGAGGGATCACGAGCGGCAATTGTTTGTATCTTCCCTGCCAGACGTAAGACTATTATTGTTTCTCAAAGAGCATTTAAAGACTGAGCTGGGGGTTGATTATTAAATAATAACATAGGCACCAACTTTGCTTACTAATACTTTCTAATCATTCGTAAAGTAACAATACGTTGCATAGGGGAAGATCTTTAATGTGCTTAGCTGCACGATCAATTAGGCTCCTTCCGGCACCACGACATGAGGGAGGCTAGCTGGTCGCTAGGAGTTTCCTTCTCTGGCTGGCTTTCGTGCGGACGAGACCTACTCTGTGGCTGCACCCCCTAATCTCCTCCCTTCTCCTCTTACTTATTTCCCTTACCTTAAGTTCCTGTACCATTAAGTTAAGTATTGGATGGTGTTAAGTGTGCCTACTCTGGTAGTAAATATTGGTGAGACCTGAGGATAGTATTTGCCAGTGTTTTGGGTACCCCTAAGTGTTGTGTTTTGTATTAGGGTCCCACGTGGTTTCACTACCCTGAGCTGCATCCAGCTTCAGTGCTTATCCAGTAGTACTTTACCCTAGCTTGTTATTAGTGTAAACCTTGTATCCTGCCTATGTGGACCAAGGCTTTTAACGTAAGATAGTGTGGTAAAGTTATTATTATTATTGTTATTGGTGTGAGTGTATATGGGGGGTTGTTAAGGGGTTAATAAATAAGTACATGAATTACAGAGTATCCCTTCTTCCTGTGTGGAGTGCATTGATCAACCCTTAGACTAACATATATGGTCTAGTAGCAAGTTATTACTACTGTGGATAGTTTATTTTGGGGGCCGGGCCTTTTAGCTCTCCCATATTTGATACTCTGTCTTCTAACTACCCTTACCCCTTAATAGTACCAGTACCCCATAGGAAGCCACCATACATTCATTTATAACAAGTGGTTGGCCAGTCCGGGAGGAACATTATAAGTGTAAAAAATTAGATTCTTGAGTGCCAAAATTTAAATTTTTTGTTTTCCGCAGAACGGTTGTGTGCTAGCCTAGGGTCCAGCTCATCTAGCAAAGGACATTCTTGCACTGACTGGACACCCAGCTGGATCCCTTCACGATTAAGGTTAGTGTGGCCTTGTGTTAGGGGCCGTGCAAATTTTTGTTTTTTTTCCAATTTTTATTTTTTAATTTTTTCTTTAGCTGGGAGCTAAAATTATTAGTGATGTCTTCTGAAATGCAGAGACTGGCAAGCGAGCCTTCAGTGGTAGAGATAAAGAAACTTAAAAAGTCTAATTTAGTATTGTTAGGCAAGGAATTTGGCCTAGAATTAAATGACGCGGATAAAAAGTGGACTTTGGTGAATGAAATATTACAACATTGTATTGATGAAGAACTATTGGCAAGTGATACACCTTTATGCCAGCCTAGCCAAGCAGAAAGTGCAACTCATAGGGATAGAGAATTAGCATTAGAGTTAGCAAAAATAAAATTAGAGGAGCAAAGACTCAAAACCGAGGAGGCTAGAATTATAGCAAATGCCACTGGACCTCCACCTGCCGGGGATTCAAACCCCAGGCATTATGAGAAAAAGCATAATTTGCCTGAATTTTCCGAGTCGGACCCTGAAAGGTTTTTCAACCATTTTCAGAGATTGGCCATGTCCATGAACTGGCCAAAGGAAGAGTGGGTGAAAATCCTACAGGGAAGACTTAGGGGTAAAGCACAAGATATTTTTATAAACATGCCTGACGACGAGTGTTTCGAATATGATAAAGTCAGGGAATGTATTTTGCGGGCATATGAAATTACTCCTGAAGCTCACCGCCAAGTTTATCGCAACCTTAGGCCTACTCACAACCAACCGCTCACTGAATTTGTTAGTGATCAAATTAGATTGTTTGATAGATGGATTCGCTCGGCGAAAGCCGAAACATACGAGGCTCTCAGGAACTTAATTTTAATGGAGCATTTTATAGATATTATGCCAGAGAATGTTTCAAATTACATTAGAGGAAGGGTAGAGGTAAATTCTAAAATAGGGGATTTGGCCAAGTTGGCAGAAAACTACCAATTGGCGGGCAAAAGGCCCAATAAAAATAATTATACCCCACAGAGTAGCAAAACTTATACCCACAGCCAGTCCAGACCAGCTCATTCTAACCCTTTACCTAATGCACCTTCTGTTTCAGACATAACTAACCCTGTTAAAGTGTCTAGCCCCACGGCACCTAAGGGTGAACCGAAGGGTAATTCTGTTAGTAATATCTCTTCTCCCCGACGTTTTTGTGGTCACTGTAATCGTCCAAACCACACTATTAGCCGTTGTTGGCAACTGTACCCGGAAAAAAGACCCAATGCTCTAGTTGTGACACAGGGCTTGAGGCTTTCGGAAGGGTTAGGGAGTAAGACCTCCAACCCACAGTGGTTGGACTTGCTTACCCCATTCTTATCGAAAGGGAGACTACTTTTGTCTGAGGGTTCTTCCTGGAAGGACGTGGTGATCTTCCGAGACACCAGTGCCATCCAGACTTTAATTTTAGAGAGTGCGTTGCAAGGTGCCAACACTCTCGACACTGGAGAGGTGGTACTGGTTGAGGGTGTCACTAGTGATACTCGAGCAGTACCCCTCCATAAGGTTACCCTGGAATCTGATTTCCACAAGGGTGTTTGTACAGTCGGAGTCACTTCATACCTACCTTTCCCTAATGTTGATGTAATAGTTGGTAATGATTTAGCAGGGGATAAGGTAGGGGACTCCAGACTGCCTATTATGTTGCCTACCCCTAAGGTTTGCCTGGATCCACCCGCCGCAGAGGATAATGTTGTGTACCCTGCGTGCGCGGTGACCAGGTCTATGGGACTTAAATGTAAGGGCAGCCCTGTGCTTGCCAAGGTGGTAAATCCTGAGGTCACGAGGAGCTTTCCGAGTGGTGAAAACCAAGTGGACCTCGCGGATACATTCATGGCCCGACTCGATGACGTGGCCGAGGACATTGTGGAGAGCCTGCCACCGCCATCTACCGAGAGTAGTGGGGAGGTGGAGGAGAACACTGTTGAGCCTCGGCCAATGGCATCTGACCAAGGCCTAGATGTCTCCTTGAGTGAGTTACAGAAAGCTGACCCCACTCTTGCAGATTGTCATGAAACAGCCGTCTCTATGGAGGAAATTGTAGACGCAGCAACTGGGTACTACTACAATGATCGGATTTTGATGAGAAAATGGAGACCACAGAGTGCTCCCTTGTCAAATGAGTGGGAGGTAGTCCACCAGGTTATGTTGCCGACCAGCTATAGAGAAAGAGTTTTGGCAGCTGCTCATGATGATCCTATGGGGGGACATCAAGGTATTAATATTACGTATCACAAAATTTTAAAGTATTTTTTCTGGCCCAAGCTGAAAAGCGATGTGGCAAAATTTTGTAATGCGTGTATTGTTTGTCAACTGGTTGGGAAACCAAACCAGACTCCACCTAAAGCTCCTCTAAAGCCTATTGTCGTGCCAGAGGAACCATTTTCTCATGTGGTAATGGACTGTGTTGGACCATTACCTAGAACTAAGTCTGGTAATATTTACCTAATCACAATGATGTGTATCACTACTCGTTACCCAGAGGCTTTTGCTGTAAGGAACATCCGAGCAAAAACTGTTGTTGCTCGTATGTTGCAATTTTTTTCCACTTTTGGACTGCCTCGGGTCGTGCAAACTGACAATGGTACTAATTTTAAGTCTGATATTTTTGAGCAATTTTGTAAGGAACATGGAATAACTCATAAGGTTTCCAGCCCATACCATCCACAGAGTCAGGGGGTAATTGAACGTTTCCATCTAACTCTGAAGCAGATGTTGAAGACATCGTGCGAGAGTTCCCACACCTTCTGGGATGAGAATTTGCCATATGTTTTGTTTGCGGCTAGAGAGAAATTACAAAGTTCACTGGGTTGTTCTCCTTTTGAGTTAGTCTTTGGCCATAAAGTTCGTGGACCCTTGCAAATGTTACAGGAGAATCTGTTAGGGAACGTAACGTTAACCGAAGGTTCGGCTTTCTTTGCGCAACACCACCAGAGATTCAAGGACTGCAAGGCGGCTGCATTAAAGTATCTTGGCAAGGCCCAAGAAAAGATGAAAGAACGTAACGATGCTAAATCTAAGTTACGGGTATTTCAGCCTGGCGACCCTGTCCTGGTATTAAAGCCTCGACTAGGGAACACTATGTCCCACAAGTACGAAGGCCCCTACATTGTGACAGAAAAGACTGGGGACCTCACATACAAAGTGAGGCACTCTGACAAACGTAACCAGGTAATGCTCATACATGTAAATCGACTGAAGAAGTTCCAGGGCCCCAGGCCCATTGCACTAACCAATGTTTCCATTTCCAGTGAGAGAGGGGAGGATTGTTCTGGGGACCCAACTAATCTCATTTTCAATAATTCTAGTTCTGTGAATGCTGTGGAGGAAGGACTGTCCTATTTGCAGATGGCCCAACGTGAAGAGGTGCAGTCGTTGGTTGATGAATTCTCCAGTCTGTTCGGGGAGGTCCCGACCCAGACTGATGCCATTCGCCATGATGTCGAGTTGACGGACTACACTCCCATTCGCCTTCAACCCTACCGGATGAGTCCAGAAAAGAAGGCCATCGTACAGAAGGAGGTCGACTTCTTGCTCCAGCACGGCCTCATCCGGCCGAGCCAGGGCTCTTGGTGCTCGCCCTGCCTTTTGGTCCCCAAACCAGACGGCTCCTGGCGATTATGCACCGACTATCGGCAGCTCAACAAGGTGACCATTGTGGATGCCTATCCGCTGCCCCTCCTCGAGGACTGCATCGACGAGCTGGGAAATGCCAAGTACGTCTCGAAATTTGACTTCTCGAGGGGGTATTATGAAATCCCACTCACTGAACGTGCCAAACAACTAACTGCGTTCGTGACACCCGAGGGGGTTTTTGAGTATCAAGTGTTACCGTTCGGTTTGCATAATGCTCCTGCCACATTCCAGAGACTCATGAACTCTCTGCTCGCTAAGGTGCCAAATTGTCGGGCGTATTTAGATGATATCGTGCTTTTTGACAGTAATTGGGCTGACCACATAGCTAGGTTACGCCAGTTGTTTGCAATCTTGAAAAGGGCAAATCTTACCTTAAATGCTAAAAAGTGTCATTTTGGCCAAGGCACAGTGACGTACCTCGGTTATAAAGTGGGCCAAGGAAAAGTGTTACCTCAGCAAGATAAAATCAGTGCCATTCTGGAGTATCCAGTACTAAAGTCTAAAAAGGACGTTCAAAGATTTATCGGTATGTGTGCGTACTATCGACGTTTTTGTCAGAACTTTTCCAGTGTTGCCACTCCTCTCACAGACTTGTTGCGGAAAGCCGTTAAATTTAAGTGGTCATCAGACTGTGCAGAGGCATTTAAAAATTTGAAATTGATCTTAGCTTCCGCCCCAGTGCTTGCTAGTCCAAGGTTCGACCGACCGTTTAAAATTCATGTTGACGCGTCTGACTCGGGTGCTGGTGCAGTGTTGTTGCAAACTGGGGATGATCAGGTGGAACACCCAGTATATTATTACTCTGTGAAATTCGACAAGGCGCAACGCAATTATTCAGTGGTAGAAAAAGAGGCGTTGGCGCTAGTGTTAACATGTAAAAAGTTCGAAGTTTACCTCACAGGTAATATATTGGAAGTGTACACGGACCATAACCCACTAGTCTTCCTGACTCAGATGAAGGGTAAGAATAAACGCATCCTCAGGTGGGCGTTGTACCTACAGGACTTCAATCTTTCCATTACCCACCTACCGGGCAGACTCAACGTGATAGCCGACGCTCTGTCCCGGTTGCCTGAATAACATTCATCTGAGCCACAGAAAGCCATTTACCAACTGTCATGCTTTAGTTATTTTTTTTTAGGTTCTCCTGTGACATTAAATATTCCGTGTCCAATTTCTTTACTTCCCTGTTCTTTTATTTTTTGTGTATGTTTTTTTTCTTTCAGAGAACTCCTTTGTATTTTTTTTTGCAGAGAAATTGTTTTTGATTGATTTTTTGTTTTTGTCATATGTTTTTCTTTTTATTCTCTGTATACTCTTACAAAAAAATATGACTACTATTCTAGTAGTCACATTTTTTTTTCTCTGAAGGGGGGAGGAGTGTTACGACCCTGGGTTCTCCAGTGGAAACCAGAGGTCAAAATTGAGCTATTAAACTTTCTGGTAGTACAGTTGAGGCATCATGAGTGGCAATTGTTTGTATCTTCCCTGCCAGACGTAAGACTATTATTGTTTCTCAAAGAGCATTTAAAGACTGAGCTGGGGGTTGATTATTAAATAATAACATAGGCACCAACTTTGCTTACTAATACTTTCTAATCATTCGTAAAGTAACAATACGTTGCATAGGGGAAGATCTTTAATGTGCTTAGCTGCACGATCAATTAGGCTCCTTCCGGCACCACGACATGAGGGAGGCTAGCTGGTCGCTAGGAGTTTCCTTCTCTGGCTGGCGTTCGTGCGGACGAGACCTACTCTGTGGCTGCACCCCCTAATCTCCTCCCTTCTCCTCTTACTTATTTCCCTTACCTTAAGTTCCTGTACCATTAAGTTAAGTATTGGATGGTGTTAAGTGTGCCTACTCTGGTAGTAAATATTGGTGAGACCTGGGGATAGTATTTGCCAGTGTTTTGGGTACCCCTAAGTGTTGTGTTTTGTATTAGGGTCCCACGTGGTTTCACTACCCTGAGCTGCATCCAGCTTCAGTGCTTATCCAGTAGTACTTTACCCTAGCTTGTTATTAGTGTAAACTTTGTATCCTGCCTATGTGGACCAAGGCTTTTAACGTAAGATAGTGTGGTAAAGTTATTATTATTATTGTTATTGGTGTGAGTGTATATGGGGGGTTGTTAAGGGGTTAATAAATAAGTACATGAATTACAGAGTATCCCTTCTTCCTGTGTGGAGTGCATTGATCAACCCTTAGACTAACATATATGGTCTAGTAGCAAGTTATTACTACTGTGGATAGTTTATTTTGGGGGCCGGGACTTTTAGCTCTCCCATATTTGATACTCTGTCTTCTAACAACCCTTACCCCTTAATAGTACCAGTACCCCATAGGAAGCCACCACACATTCATTTATAACAGGGATGTTTGGAAAATTTTAGAAACTGCAGGGAGGGTTTGGGCCAAATGTGATCCAACGCCGCTTTCAGTAATTGGCATATTTTCGGTATAAAAAGTCGTAATTTCAATCTGCGAATACGTGCAGAGAGCCAGAATTTGGCTCCAAAATATGGCTCAAGCGTCGAATTTGGTATGTTAGGGACATTTTGAAAACTGCATAGAGGGTTTGGGCAGAATGTGTTACATTGCGGCTTTCAGTATTTGGGATATTTTCGGTATAAAAAATCGTAATTTCAAACTGCGAATACGTGCAGAGAGCCAGAATTTAACTGCAAAACGTGGCTTAAGGGTCGAATTTGGGATCTTTTGGATATTTTGAAAACTGCAAGAAGGGTTTGGGCACAATGTGATATATCGCCGCTCTAAGTAATTGGCATATTTTCGGAATAAAAAGTCCTAATTTAAACCTGCGAATACGTGCAGAGAGCCAGAATTTGGCTCCAAAACTTGGCTCAAGGGTGGAATTTGGGATGTTTGGGATATTTTGAAAACTGCATGGAGGGCTTGGGCAAAATGTGATCCATCGTCGCACTCAGTAATTGGTATATTTTCGGTATAAAAAGTCGTAATTTCAAACTGCGTATACGTACAGAGAGCCAGAATTTGGCTCCAAAATATAGCTCATGGGTCGAATTTGGGATGTTTAGGATATTTTGAAAACTGCAGGGGGGGTTTGGGCAAAATGTGACCCATCGTCGCTCTCAGTAATTGGCATATTTTCGGTATAAAATTAAATAATTTCAAACTGCGAATACGTGCAGAGAGCCCTAATTTCGCTCCAAAATATGGCTCAAGCGTCGAATATGGGATGTTTGGAATATTTTTAAAACTGCAGGGAGGGTTTGGGCAAAATGTGATCCATCGCCGCTTTCAGTAATTGTCATGTTTTCGGTATAAAAAGTCATAACTTAAAACTGCAAATACACGCAGAAAGCCAGAATTTGGCTCCAAAATATGGCTCAAAGGTCAAATTTGTTATGTTTGGGATAATTTGCAAACTGCAAAGGGGTTTGGGCAAAATTTTACCCATCGCTGCTTTCAGTAATTGGCATATTTTCAAGCGTCAAATTTGGGATGTTTGGGATAAAATTCGTAATTTTAAACTGCGAATACGTGCAGAGAGCCAGAATTTGGCTGCAAAATAATTCTCAAGGGTCGAATTTGGGATGTTTGAGATATTTTGAAAACTGCAGTGAGGCTTTGGGCAAAATATGATCCATCGCCGCTCTCAGTAATTGGCATATTTTCGGTATAAACAGAGTTAATTTCAAACTGCGAATACGGTCAGAGAGCCCGAATTTGGCTTCAAAATATGGATCATGCGTTGAATTTGGGATGTTTGGGATATTTTGAAAACTGCAGGGGGGTTTGGGCAAAATGTGACCTATCGCTGCTCTCAGTAATTGACATATTTTCGGTATAAAATGTCGTAATTTCAAACTGCAAATATGTGCAGAGAGACTGAATTAAGCTCCAAAATATGGCTCAAGGGTCGAATTTGGGATGTTTTGGATAATTTAAAAACTGCAGAGAGGGTTTGGGCTAAATTTGATCCATCGCCGCTTTCAGTAATTGGCATATTTTCGGTATAAAAATTCGTTATTTCGAACTGCAAATACAAGCAGAAAGACAAAATTTGGCTCTCAAATAATTCTTAAGAGTCGAATTTGGGATGTTTGGGATATTTTAAAAACTGCAGGGAGTGTTTGGGCAGAATGTGATCCATTGCCGCTTTCAGTTTATGGCATATTTTCAGTATAAAAATTCGTGATTTCAAGCTGCGAATACGTGCAGAGAGCCAGAATTTAGCTGCAAAATATGGCTCATATTGATGAATTTGGGATGTTTTGGATATTCTGAAAATTGCAGGAGGGTTTAGGCAAAATGTGGTCCATCGCCGCTCTCAGTAATTGACATATTTTCAGTATAAAATGTCGTAATTTTAAACTGCGAATATGTGCAGAGAGCCAGAATTTGGCTCCAAAATATGACTCAAGGGTCGAATTTGGGATAATTTGAAAACTGCACAGAGGGTTTGGGCTAAATGTGATCCATTGCAGAGAGCCAGAATTTGGCTCCAAAATATAGCTCAAGCGTCGAATTTGGGATGTTTGCTATATTTTGAAAACTGCAGAGATGGTTTGGGCAAAATGTGATCCATCGCCGCTCTCAGTAATTGGCATATTTTCAGTTTAAAAAGACGAAATTTCATATTGCGATACGTGCAGAGAGCCCGAATTTGGCTTCAAAATATGGCTCAAGCGTCGAATTTGGGATGTTTGGGATATTTTGACGTTTATCATCCCCTTTTCCTTTATGTGATTTAAACAAAATATCATCGAATTAGGCAATATTTTGCTGTTTTTCAACGTTTTTGTGAATTTTCAGTTTATTGTTATTAATTCATTAAATATACGATAAAAATGATGCAAACACATATTTGATTAGAAAATAACCTTAAATACTTAATTTTCAATCAACTATTTGTTTCTCGTTAAAATACTGAGTAAGATATTGAAAAGGGGAGAAGTTCTGTTTTTATTGCATATATCGACGTATCAGCCGGATTAGAGCGGTTTTACGTGTACGTCTTCCATCGGTAATATAAACGGAAAATCAGGAACATTTTAGTTAATTCTAATGAGAACACATTGATTTTTATCATTTGTATTGGAAACAACATTGTCATATGTCTTTTCTTGGATCTAAATAATACGAAACCTTGCTCTGTAAATTGAAGTTAAAATCCTCAAATATGGTAAAATAGTGACTTTTTCACGTTTTTCAAGTAGTGTGATTTTACGTAAATATATTCGTTTTTACCAATATTTCGATACTACTTCATGTTTTCTCACGATATGTGATTTGGCCTTCATATCTCAGAATTTCGCAAATTTTGCATTTTTCGGCAAGTTTCTTGCATTTTGTTTTGTACTAAAAATCTTCGAATTTAGCAATATTTTGACGTTTATCATCCCCTTTTCCTTTATGTGATTTAAACAAAATATCATCGAATTAGGCAATATTTTGCTGTTTTTCCACGTTTTTGTGAATTTTCAGTTTATTGTTATTAATTCATTAAATATACGATAAAAATGAAGCAAACACATAATTGATTAGAAATTAACCTTAAATACTTCATTTTCAATCAACTATTTGTTTCTCGTTAAAATACGGAGTAAGATATTGAAAAGGGGAGAAGTTCTGTTTTTATTGCATATATCGACGTTTCAGCCGGATTAGAGCAGTTTTACGTCCACATATTCGCAGTTTGAAATTTCGATTTTTACACCAAAATTATGCCAATTACTGAGAGCGGCGATGGGACACATTTTGCCAAAACCCTCCTGTAGTTTCAAAATATCGCAAACATCCCAAATTCTACGCTTGAGCCATATTTTGAAGCCAATTTCTTGCTTTGTGCACGATTCGCAGTTTGAAATTACGATTTTTATACCGAAAATATACCAATTACTGAAAGCGGCGGTTGATCACATTTTGTCTAAACCCTCCCTGCAGTTTTCAAAATATCCCAAACATCCCACATTCGACGCTTGAGCCATATTTTGGAGCCAAATTCAGGCTCTCTGCACGTATTCGTAGTTTGAAATTACGAATTATTATACCGAAAACATGCAAATTACTGAAAGCGGCGTTGGATCACATGTTGCCCAAACCCTCCCTGCAGTTTTCAAAATATCCCAAACATCTCAAATTCGACGCTTGAGCCATATTTAGGAGCCAAATTCTGACTTTCCGTAAGTATTCGCAGATTGAAATTACGATATTTTATTCCGAAAATATTCCAATTACTGAAAGCGGCGATGGATCACATTTTGCCCAAACCCTCCCTGCTGTTTGTAATATATCCCAAATATCCCAAATTCTACGCTTGAGCCATATTTTGGAGCCAAATTCTGGCTCTCTGCACGTATTCGCAGTTTGAAATTACGATTTTTATACCGAAAATAAGCCAGCTACTTAAAGCGGCGGTTGATCACATTTTGCCTAAACCCTCCCTGCAGTTTTCAAAATATCCCAAACATCCTAAATTCAACGCTTGAGCCATATTTTGGAGCCATATTCTGGCTCTCTGCACGTATTCGCAGTTTGAAATTACGATATTTTATACCGAAAATATGCTAATTACTGTGAGCGGCAATCGGTCACATATTGCCCAAACCCTCTGCAGTTTTTAAAATATCACAAACTTCCAAAATTTGAACCTAGATCCATATTTTGGAGCCAGGTTCTGGCTCTCTGCACATATTCGCAGTTTGAAATTTGAACTTTTTATACCGAAAATAAGAAAATTACTAAGAGCGGCGATGGATCACATCTTGCCCAAACCCTCCCTGCAGTTTTCAAAATATCCCAAACATCCCAAAATCGAAGCTTGAGCCATATTTTGGAGCCAAATTCTCGCTCTCTGCACGAGTTAGTAGTTTGAAATTAAGACTTTTTATACCGAAAACATGTCAATTACTGAGAGCGTCGATGGGTCACATTTTGCCCATACCCCGCTGCAGTTTCAAAATATCCCAAACATCCAAAATTCTACGCTTGAACCATATTTTGAAGCCAAATTCTGGCTCTCTGCACGTATTCGCAGTTTGAAATTACGATTTTTATACCGAAAATATTCCAATTACTGAATGTAGCGGTTGATCACATTTTGCCCAAACCCCCTGCAGCTTTCAAAATATCCTAAACATCCCAAATTCGAGACATGATCCATATTTTAGAGCCAGGTTCTGGCTCTCTGCACGTATTCGCAGTTTGAAATTAGGAATTTTCATATCGACAATATGCCAATAACTGAGCGCGGCGATGGGTCCCATTTTGCCCAAACCTCTCCTGCAGTTTTCAAAATAACCCAAACGTCACATATTCGACCCTTGTGACATCTTTTGGAGCCAAATTCTGGCTTTCTGCACATATTCGCAGTTTTAAATTACGACTTTTTATACCGAAAATATGCCAATTACTGAAAGCGGCGATGGATCACATTTTGACCCAACCCCTCCCTGCAGTTTTCAAAATATCCCAAACATCCCAAATTCGACCCTTGAGCCATATTTTGGAACCAAATTCAGGCTCTCTGCACGTATTCGTAGTTTGAAATTACGAATTTTTATACCGAAAACATGCCAATTACTGAAAACGGCGTTGGATCACATTTTGCCCAAACCCTCTCTGCAGTTTTCCAAATATCCCAAACATCTCCAATTCGACGCTTGAGCCATATTTAGGAGCTAAATTCTCGCTTTCTGTACGTATTCGCAGTTTGAAATTACGATATTTTATTCCGTAAATATTCCAATTACTGAAAGTGGCGATGGATCACATTTTGTCTAAACCCTCCCTGCTGTTTGTATTATATCCCAAACATCCCAAATTCGACCCTTGAGCAAAAAGTTGGGGCCAAATTCTGGCTCTCTGCACATATTCGCAGTTTGAAATTACGATTTTTACACCGAAAATATGCCAATTACTGAGAGCAGCGATGGGTCACACATTGCCCAAATCCCCCTGCAGTTTCAAAATATCCCAAACATCCCAAACTATACGCTTGAGCCATATTTTGGAGCAAAATTTTGACTCTCTGCACGTATTCGCAGTTTGAAATTACGATTTTTATACCGAAAATATTCCAATTATTGAAAGCTGCGGTTGATCACATTTTGTATAAACCCTCCCTGCAGTTTTCAAAATATCCCAAACATCCCAAATTCGACGCTTGAGCCTTATTTTGGAGCCAAATTCTGGGTCTCTGCACATATTCGCAGTTTGAAGTTACGATATTTTATACCGAAAATATGCTAATTACTGTGAGCGGCAATGGGTCACATTTTGCCCAAACCCCCTGCAGTTTTCAGAATATCCCAAACATCCCAAATTCGAACTTTGATCCATATTTTGGAGCCAAGTTCTGGCCCTCTGCACGTATTCGCAGTTTGAAATTAGTAATTTTTATATCGACAATATGCCAATTACTGAGAGCGGCGATGGGTCCCATTTTGCCCAAACCCCTCCTGCAGTTTTCAAAATAACCCAAACATAACATATTCGACTCTTGAGCCATATTTTGGAGCCGAAATCTAGGTTTCAGCACGTATTCGAAGTTTAAAATTACGAATTTTATACCGAAAATATGCCAATTACTGAAAGCGGCGATGTATTACATTTTGACCCAACCCCTCCCTGCAGTTTTCAAAACATCCCATACATCCCAAATTCGACCTTTGTGCCATATTTTGGAGTCAATTCTGGCTTTCTGCACATATTCGCAGTTTAAAATTACGACTTTTTATACCGAAAATATGGCAATTACTGAAAGCGGCAATGGATCACATTTTCACCCAACCCCTCCCTGCAGTTTTCAAAATATCCCAAACATCCCAAATTCGACGCTTGAGCCATATTTTGGAGCCAAATTCTGACTCTCTGCACGTATTCGCATTTTGAAATTATGACTTTTTATACCGAAATTATGCCAATTACTGAGAGCAGCGATGGGTCACACTTTGCCCAAACCACCCTGCAGTTTTCAAAATATCACAAACATCCCAAATTCGACCCTTGTGTCAGAGTTTGGATCCAAATTCTGGCTTTGTGTACATATTCGCAGTTTGAAATTACGAATTTTTATACCGAAAATATGCACATTACTGAAAGTGGCGATGGATCACATTTTGCCCAAACCCTCCCTGCAGTTTTAAAAATATCCCAAATTCGATGCATTATCCATATTTTGGAGCCAAATTCTGGCTCTCTACACGTATTCGAAGCTTGAAATTACGACTTTTTACACCGAAAATATGCCAATTACTGAAAGAGGCGATGGATCACATCTTGCCCAAACCCTCCCTGCAGTTTTCATAATATCTCAAACATCCCAAACTCGATGCTTGAGCCATATTTTTCGAGACAAATTCTGACTCTCTGCACGTATTCACAGTTTGAAATTACGACTTTTTATACCGAAAATATGCCAATTACTGAAAGAGGTGATGAATCACATTTTGCCCAAACTCTCCCCTGCAGTTTTTAAAATATCCCAAACATCCCAAAATCGACGCTTTAGCCATATTTTGGAGCCAAATTCTCGCTCTCTGCACGTGCTAGTAGTTTGAAGTTTTGACTTTTTATACCGAAAATATGCCAATTACAGACAGCGGCGATGGGTCACATTTGGCTCCCCCCCCCTAGCAGTTTTCAAAAAATCCCAAACATCCCAAATTCGACGCTTGAGCAATATTTTGGAGCCAAATTCAGGCTCTCTGCACGTATTCGTAGTTTGAAATTACGAATTTTTATACCAAAAAACATGCCAATTACTGAAAGCGGCGTTGGACCACATTTTGCCCAAACCCTTCTGCAGTTTTACATTCTGCACATATTCGCACATATTCGCACATATTCGAATATGTGCAGTTTAAAAAATTCACAAAAAACGTGGAAAAACAGCAAAATATTGCCTAATTCGATGATATTTTGTTTATATCACATAGAGGAAAAGGGGGATGATAAACGTCAAAATATTACTAAATTCGATGATTTTTAGTACGAAACAAAAGGCAAGAAAACTTGCTTAAAATGCAATATTATGCGAAATTCTGAGATATGAAGGCCAAATCACATATCGTGATACTACATGAAATAGTATCGAAATATTGGTAAAAAATGAATATATTTACGTAATATCAAACTAAATGAAAAACTTGAAAAAAGTCACTATTATACCTAATTTGGAGATTTTAACTTCAAATCACAAAGCAAGGTTTCGTATTATTTAGATCCAAGAAAAGACATATGACAATGTTGTTTCCAATGCAAATGATAAAAATTAATGTGTTTTCATTAGAATTAACTAAAACGCTATTGATTTTCCGTTTATATTACCGATGGAAGATGTAAACGTAAAACCGCTCTATTCCGGCTGAAACGTCGATATATGCAATAAAAACCGTACTTCTCCCCTTTTCAATATCTTACTCAGTATTTTAACGAGAAACAAATAGATGATTGCAAATGAAGTATTTAAGGTTTTTATCAAATCAATTATGTGTTTGCATAATTTTTATCGTATATTTAATGAATTATTACCAATAAACTGAAAATTCACCAAAACGTGGAAAAACGGCAAAATATTGCCTAATTCGAAGATATTTTGTTTAAATCACATGAAAGGAAAAGGGGATGATAAACGCCAAAGTATTGCTAAATTCGATGATTTTTAGTACAAAACAAAATGCAAGAAACTTGCTTAACAATGCAAAATTTGCGAAATTCTGAGATATGAAGGCCCAAATCACATATCGTGAGAAAACATGAATTAGCATCGAAATATTGGTAAAACGAATATATATACGTAAAATCACACTACATGAAAAACGTTAAAAAAGTCACTATTTTACTATATTTGAGGATTTTAACTTCAAATCATAGAGCGAGGTTTCGTATTATTTTGATCCAAGAAAAGACATATGACAATGCGAAACACATTTTATCATTCCAATACAAATGATAAAAATCAATGTGTTTTCATTAGAATTAACTAAAATGTTCCTGATTTTCCGTTTATATTACCGATGGAAGATGTACACGTAAAACCGCTCTAATCCGGCTGAAATGTCGATATATGCAATAAAAACAGAACTTCTCCCCTTTTTAATATCTTACTCAGTATTTTAACGAAAAACAAATAGTTGATTGAGAATGAAGTATTTAAGGTTAATTTCTAATCAATTATGTGTTTGCATTATTTTTATCGTATATATATTGAATAAATAACAATTAACTGAAAATTCACAAAAAACGTGGAAAAACAGCAAAATATTGCCTAATTCGATGATATTTTGTTTATATCACATAAAAGAAAAGGGGGATGATAAACGTCAAAATATTACTAAATTCGATGATTTTTAGTACGAAACAAAAGGCAAGAAAACTTGCTTAAAATGCATTATTATGCGAAATTCTGAAATATGAAGGCCAAATCACATATCGTGATACTACATGAAATAGTATAGTATCGAAATATTGGTAAAAAATGAATATATTTACGTAATATCAAATTAAAGGAAAAACGTGAAAAAAGTCACTATTATGCCAAATTTGGAGATTTTACCTTCAATCACAAAGCAAGGTTTCGTATTATTTAGATCCAAGAAAAGACATATGACAATGTTGTTTCCAATGCAAATGATAAAAATTAATGTGTTTTCATTAGAATTAAGTAAAATGTTCCTGATTTTCCGTTTATATTACCGATGGAAGATGTACATGTAAAACCGCTTTATTCCGGCTGAAACGTCGATATATGCAATAAAAACCGAACTTCTCCCCCTATCAATATCTTACTCAGTATTTTAACGAGAACAAATAGATGATTGCAAATGAAGTATTTAAGGATGTTATCTAATCAATTATGTGTTTGCATAATTTTTATCGTATATTTAATGAATTAATACCAATAAACTGAAAATTCACCAAAACGTGGAAAAACTGCAAAATATTGCCTAATTCGAAGATATTTTGTTTAAATCACATAAAAGGAAAAAGGGATGATAAACGTCAAAATATTGCTAAATTCGATGATTTTTAGTACAAAACAAAATGCAAAAAACTTGCTTAAAAATGCAAAATAATCGAAATTCTGAGATTTGAAGGCCAAATCACGTGTCGTGAGAACACTTGAAGTGGTATCGAAATATTGGTAAAAACGAATATATTACGTAAAATCACACTACATGATAAACGTGAAAAAGTCACTATTTTATCATATTTGAGGATTTTAACTTCAAATCATAGAGCGAGGTCTCGTATTATTTAGATCCAAGAAAAGACATATGACAATGCGAAACACATTTTATAATTCCAATACAAATGATAAAAATCAATGTGATTTTATTTGAATTAACTAAAATGTTCCTGATTTTCCGTTTATATTACCGATGGAAGATGTACACGTAAAACAGCTTTAATCCGGCTGAAACGTCGATATATGCAATAAAAACAGAACTTCTCCCCTTTTCAATATCTTTCTCAGTATTTTAACGAGAAACAATAGTTGATTGAAAATGAAGTATTTAAGGTTATTATCTAATCAATTATGTGTTTGCATCATTTTTATTGTATATTTAATGAATTATTACCAATGAACTGAAAATTTACAAAAACGTGGAAAAACGGCAAAATATTGCCTAATTCGATGATATTTTGTTTAAATACCATAAAGAAAAGGGGATTGATAAACGTCAAAATATTGCTACATTCGACGATTTTTAGTACAAAACAAATTGCAAGAAACTTGCTTAAAAATACAAAATTTGCGAAATTCTGAGATATGAAGGCCAAATCACATATCGAGAGAAAACATAAAATAGTATCAAAATATTGGTAAAAAATGATTATATTTACGTTCTATAAAACTACATGAAAAACGTGAAAAAAGTCACTATTATACCAAATTTGAGGATTTTAACTTCGAATCATAAAGCGAGGTTTCGTAATATTTAGGTCCATGAAAAGACATACGACCATGTTGTTTCCAATGCAAATGATAAAAATCAATGTGTTTTATTACA